>NC_139901.1:34883651-34963651 GCF_905171665.1 Trachurus trachurus | reverse complement strand
AACAGGAGAAAAGCTGTTTTATTTCTCGCTCTAGTAACTTTATAAAGTTTTAATATGTTTTCATGAGAGAAAGTAAATGTTTAGATCCAAATCTACGGATTTGTAATAATCTCTTATTACAAACACAAACGACGGCTGTTTAGAAGTTTGCTCCGATGTTTTTCAGAGAAGTGAAGCTCTGCAGCGACCGGGACATCACAGAGACAGCAGCCGGTCTGCAGAGCTGCTCGGCCGGCCAACCTCCGTCCTCATCCCGGGGGAGAAAACCATCGCTAATTAACTTACCCGCAGGTTTATAGAGGTTTACCACCGGCTGGTTAAATTATTTTTAGGAGATAAATGTTGGTCTCAGTGATGAAATCTAACAGCTGTATCAGTAGCATTAGTTAGTCTGAATGTAAAGTGAAGCTTCCTGTGTGTATTGGACAGAAGAGCAGCGCTGCCTCGGGGCTCTGGAGCCTACGGACACAAACCACCACATTTACATCAAGAAATACATGTTTTACTATCAACACATCAGTCTGCACCAAGTTTTATTTTATTAATTAAACTTTATAACATAGTTACGGTAAAGATACTGTTACGGTCCCTCGGCATTCAAGACACATAGGCTGGAGCTCGACTGGTGCACAACTTTTATTTCCTCTTTGGCACCGTGAAACTAAAAACACATGAAAAGATTTAATTACATGATTGCCAATATTAAAAACATACTACACAATAAATTCAATACACACTCCCGCTCCTCATCCTTATTCATAGTTTAACAACACTTCATTCATAAAAACAATTCATTGTAGCCGTCAACCCATATAAACAAATAAACAAACAAACATTTACCTCATTTCGCCTACCAAGGGCGTAAACTCTTTGCTTCAAAACGTATCCGCTCCACACACATCTCTTCTGGCAGTGGCTAAACAAACACCACAGTCAAAGTTGCATCTACACACACAATCGCATGAAAACGATGTCGCATCAACATACTGTATTTAAATTACATACCATGTCCTTTATTTCTTTGATTTCCCCAACCCCGGCGGCTACTCGGGTAAAGCTTGGCGTGCGTGTGTAACACAGAAAGTGGCATGTGACGACACTCATAACCCCTACACCGTTTCCGGAGCACCAAGACAACAGCATAGAATCCCACCAGCAGCGAGAACCCCCCTGGTGGTCGCTTACACTCCCACCAAATCATGTTAAAATTAACACACGCATTATTAAACATGATTTCAAAATACAAGTTGCTACAACCTCAACCATTTACCAATCAGCACAATAATTAATCAACATTCATATCCAATAAATTTACCCCTTTTACATGATACATTAGCCACTTTCCAGTAAGAGTACCAGTTTTTGAATGGGCCGTTCAATGACTGATGGTTTTAAAGGAAAACCTTGTTTTAACGCTGCCTTGCGCTCTCCGACTTGAACCTTGACACGGCGCACCAGCCCATCTGATCCTTCAGTAGTTTGAATAACTCGTCCCATGCGCCACTCATTCCTTGGGAGGATTTCCTCTTTAATAATGACCACGTCGTTCACCTTTAAGTTACGTCGAGGAGCATGCCATTTTTGTCTCAAGGAGAGGTTCAGGAGATATTCCCTTCTCCATCTACTCCAGAATTGCTCCGCCAAGTACTGGACTCTTCGCCATCTTTTTGCTGCATACAAGTCTGCTTTCACAAAGTTTCCGGGAGGTGGTAGAGCAACCTTGGCCTTCATTAAAAGAAGATGATTTGGAGTAATAGGCTCTGGCGACCTTGGGTCGTTGATCCCATCCACACTGAGAGGACGACTGTTCACAATTGACATTGCCTCATAGAACAAAGTTCGAAGCGATGCGTCATCAAGTCTTCCAGGACACTGTGCAATGGTGACATTAAGTACACTTCGAATTAGGGGTGTAACGGTACACAAAAGTCACGGTTCGGTACGTACCTCGGTTCAGGGGTCACGGTTCGGTACGGTTTCGGTACAACAGACACTAATTGAATGTAACTAAAATCTGTCTTGTGTTATAAAAGTTAAAAGAAAAAATAATACAAAATAAAACAAGTGCATTAGGAGTGTTATAATGCCATTCATTAATTCTAGAGGAAAAAAAATGTGCACTTGACAACTGGCAACTATTATTCGAATTATTACATTATTATTAGCCTATTAAAAAAATATTATTAAAAAAACAAAACAATAAACTGACATCAATGTTGGTTTACACAGTTAAATTAGACTAGCAGTTACTTTGGTGATGTTTCTGGTCCTGCCTGTGTTCATTAAACATATTAGGCAGCTACACGCACATCCCCCAAAAAACTGAAGACTAGGTGCTGGACCACCAAGAAAGACACAGGTAAGGAAAAAAGGAGACCGCACACTAGTTAAAAGCTCCCGTGACAGTTTAATGTCACTCACACGTTTCATCGGACAATGTGTGTCTGATTATATATAGTGTGCGGTCTCCTTTTCTCCTCACCTGTCTGTGTTCATGTCAAGAGGCTTAAAAGCTGCGGGATAAGTTGTTGCACACAACTTGTCTTTTTACTTGCACCAGTGATTGACATATCGGGTTGAACATGCGCTACGTGTTTGATGCGTTTCTAGCGACGCACCGCGCATCCGTGAAACATCGCCGACGGACTTTGTCCGGTGGACCAGTCGCGAGCATGGATGTATTATGGTCGCGAGCCGCCGCCGCCGCCGCCGCCGCCGCCGCCGCCGCCGCCGCCGCCGCCGTTTGTTTCATTGAGAAGCCACAGTGACATGAATGAAGCAGACAGCTCTCCTCCTCTAACTTCACTCTCTCATCACTTCTCTTCTTCGTCTGCTATGATGGCTGCAGGCAGCTTCGAGGCTCATTACCGCCACCTGGATTCGAGTGAGGACTCGACTTTTTTTTTTTTTTTTTTTTTTTTAATATTCATTCAGACGTATTCGTCGTGTGACTGTGTGCACCGAACCGTGACCCCCGTACCGTGACGGCACGGGACGAATACATATACCGTTACACCCCTACTTCGAATGGTTCGTATCTGACGCTCCCAGACTCCACCTGCATGACTAGCTGAGGGAGCATTGAACACAAACTCACACTGCTTATCAGCCAGGAAAGCTTTGAGCGCTTCGCTGTCACATTGTTTGAGGGCTTCTTTGAGCTCATTACTGGCTCCAACAAAATTTGTGCCTTGGTCACAGCGAAGATGGGAAACAGCTCCTCGTAAACTTATGAAGCACCTCAAAGCATTTATGAATGAGTCTGTGGACAGGTCGTCCAGCATTTCGATGTGAACTGCTCTGGAAGATAGACAGGTAATAATTAACCCATATCTCTTGATCTCCTTACGGCCGTTCCTGACAGCAAAAGGGCCAAAACAATCCATTCCACAAAATGTAAACGGTGCTGAGATCTCACAGCGCTCCTCAGGGAGATCGGCCATTTTTTGCTCTTCAGGAGGTCTCCTTTGTCTACGGCACTGCACGCATTTATGCACAAATCTTCCAATTGTTTTACTCCCACCTATTATCCAAAACCCCTGGGCCCTGAGGTCCATCAAGGTTTGATTTCGCCCTTGATGACAAACATGACTGTGAAAGTGGGACAGAATGAGCTTGGTGACATGGCCATCCTTTGGGAGAATTACCGGGTGCCTTTGTTCCACACTGAGAGTTGAACCTCTAAGTCTCCCTCCAACACGCAGAAGACCTCCCTCCAGCCTCGGGTTGAGCTTAAAAAGAGGACTTGACCTTGAAAGACTTGCTCCCTGGAGATTTTTCCGAAGGGCGTTTAGCTCCTCAGGGAAGGTTTGCTGTTGCACTAACTTTAACACTTCATCAGCTGCTCTTTTACGTTCTGCCACTGTTACAATGTTGTCATGTTTAAGCCTTGCCCCGAGTCTTTTAATCCTTGCGACTACTTTGAGGAGTGTGGTCCAGGTTGAAAACCTCTCCAGACGCCTCAAAACATCCGTTTGGGTGCTGACTTGAGTTGCAAACACATGCACAGATTTGACCTCAGGGTCACCAACCAACAGCTCTGAAGAGGGTTTTAACATTGGAAGCAACTCTTGTTCCCAGAGAAGTTTAGGACCTGATAACCAACCTGATGACGCAATATCTACGGCACGAAGACCCCTGGAGGCGAAGTCAGCAGGATTTTGTGTTGTATCAATGTAATGCCAGTCATTTGGATCTGTTTTTTCTCTGATGAGCTGAACTCTATTTGCAACGAACACGTGAAATCTTCGTGATTCATTATTTATGTATGACAACACAACCTGCGAGTCTGTCCAGAAATACATTTTATCAATTTCCATCTGAAGTTCTTCCTTTAACAAGGTACTCATTCTGGCTGAGGTTACTGCAGCTGAGAGTTCCAATCGTGGGATACTCATTATCTTTGTAGGTGCAACCCGTGCCTTCGCCATCACCAGACTGCAATGGATCTCGTTCTGAGTGTTTTTATATCTCAAATAAGCGCACGAACCATATCCAGTGGTACTGGCATCAGAAAACAAATGCAATTCGATGCTTATGATCTTTCCAAAATTTTCAGGATGGTAACATCGGGGAATGGTGATGTCTTTTAATGCTTGAAGGCCATTCTTCCACTCCTCCCACCGTGAATGCAACTTCTCAGGAACTGGATCGTCCCATCCTATGCCTTTATGGCACAGCTCCTGGAGAATCTGCTTTCCACTTAGGGTGAAGGGGGCCATAAACCCAAGTGGATCATACAGGGAGGCTACAACCAAAGGAACCTCAGAAAGTTACGGGCTGATGGGAAAACATGAAATTGATGGAACATTTTTTGAATATCGCAGACCACAGCAATTCTTTCTCTTCTGAAACGACACAGAACTCCCACCAATGAATTAATTAAATCTGGGCCAGTGAGCAAAGTGTCATTCAAAGAAATACCGTTAAACTTTGCTGAACAATCGAAGACCACTCTCAGTTTGCCTGGCTTCTTTGGATGGAACACCCCATGGTGGGGAATGTACCAGACAGTTTCGTCGTTGGCAGCTGGAGGGGCAAGCTCTGCATCGCCTTTACTTATTGTTTCTTCCATGAAGAGAGTATACTGCTCGTGATATTGTTTATTGGCCATTAACTTTCTTTTCAGATGTTGAAGCCGAGCAGTAGCGAGTTTTTTGTTGTTTGGCAGTGATGGGGGGCTGTTATTTTTGAAGGGGAGGGGCATCTGATAATGTCCATCTTCCTCCTGCTTTATATTATCACTCAAAAGCTGTATAAAGCAAACGTCGTCCTGAGACACAAACTTGTCCTCGTAGCTCCTCTCATTAAAGTCTGACTCCAAAACTTTCAAAACGTCAGTAACAGCAGACACAGGCAACTCTTTCACCGCAACACGATGCACAAAACTATGATTACTCTGCCTGTCCAGATGAGGGTTAGCAGAACCTATAATACTCCATCCAAGAGAAGTTCGTTGAGCAAAGGGTTCATTTTCATCTCCAACAACGACCTCTAGGGGGGCTAATGCTGAAGGGCAGTCATAACCGATGAGAAGTCCCACCTCACAATCTTGTAGTGGTGCCATCTTGTTGGCCAGATGGCTTAAGGGCGGCCACTGAAGTGCTGTAGCTTTTGTTGGAATGTGAGACTTATCGACTGGGATGAAGTTACGTGTGTAAGCCTGCTTAATTTGTATGTGTGATTCAGCCTGAAGACTACGAACTTGAAGACCACTGGCTATTTTGCTGGTTATGTTCATATTAACAGAGGTCATAGTGCTCAACTTCAGCTGAATTGGACGAGTACTTACATTTAACTCAGAAATTAAATTTTCCAGAATGAAGGTGGAGTCACTTTGTGTGTCGAGAAGAGCGTAGGTAAGTATTTCTCTGTGAGGCTCCGTTGCTGAGGACACCAAGACTGGAACAATGCTGGATGTGGCAGAGACATTTTGGGTCAAAGCATGAGACATGGCTATGTGGACCTCATTATTACCATAATCTCCTGAAGCAGCAGGTCGTGTATTTTCTTTATGCAAGCAGGTGGGATGACGCCGACCACAGGTGTTACAGATGTGTCGCTTTCTACAGTCCTTACTGGCATGGCCTTTCCTTAGGCATCCAAAGCACAGGCGATGTTCAAATACAAAGGCTCTTTTCTCCTCCATTGGCTTTGCTGCAAAAGTTGAACATTTAGCAACTCCATGATCTTCATTTTTGCAAAATAAACAAGGTGACTGACTTTTCTTGTGTCATTGAGTTGGAGTCTTCTAACTGAGTGTGTGTATTCAATGCTTTAGCTCGCTTTGGAAACGTATCCTCTGTTTTCACATTAATCAAAAAAGGGGAAGTGATGGGATTACACACTATTCTGGCTTCTCTTTGCATGAACTCAGTGAAGCGTAGAAAGCCAGGATAATTACCAGATTGATCCAGCTCCTCAGCAACAATCCGACTCCATCTACGCACCATCCACTCAGGCAGCTTCTTCAGGAGTTTTTGATTTTCTTCACAGTCGTTGAGAATTGACAGACCTTTAATATGGGGCATAGCTTCTGCACAGCCTTGGAGGAAATCTGCAAACTCTCTCAGTGATTTGGAATCATTAGCTGTTATTTTGGGCCATTTCGTCAGTCTCTCTCTGAAGGCTCTTTGAACAATGAATGGACTTCCATACCTGTCGTTCAAAACATCCCAAGCACCATGATATGCATCCTCCGAGTTCCGATAGAAAAACCCATCCACTGCCTTACGTGCATCCCCTGCCAGATAACTTTTCAAATAAAACATTTTCTCACTCACTGGAAGAGGCTTCTGATCAATCAAAGCCTTAAAGGACACCTTCCAATCGATGAACTGTAAGGGGTCGCCTGTGAAAGTTGTTGGTTCTGGAACAGGTAAACGACTTAGGGTGAATGAGCTTGTTATTGCTTGAGCCAAGCTGGCCTGAGAAATGCTGGCCTCTTCCTGAGTTGACCTTTGAGGCGCCACATGTCGAGGTTGAAAGGGTGTAGCTTGTGGGTTTAGCATAAGTTGATATTCTGTAGCTGGGCTTTCAGGAGCAACTTTACCAGCCTCATTCACACAATTTCCAGGCATGTCAAAACTGTTATATGCTTCGACACGGGCCTTTGCCACCTTCACTTCACTGTCTGCTTGCAGCTGCTTTAACCTTGATTTACCTTCTTCCAGCTTTAATTTTGTTTCAGTCTCCCTTTGTTTGATATCTGCAAGCATTTTAGTTTCTTCAAGCTTCCACTTAATCTCTATTTTATCCAATTCTGCTTGTTGATCCTGTAGCATTTGAGTGGCCTTTGCTTGCTCCACCTTTGCTGCCAGGTCTGCCTCTGCATCGGCTCGATTACTAGAGGACCTGGAGAAGTTGCTATCTTGATCATCATCACATCTGTCGAGCTGTGAGACAACTGTTTCAGTGTTGCTTCTTCCAAAGACGGATCCATATTCCCTTTTGCTCAGCTGCATCCTCACTCTATCCTTTTCAAGACGATCATTAAAGGTTTCATTGATGTTCTCCATTCTTTTATTTACAATATCAGCAATCTCGATCGACAAGACGCTACATGCATCCATTTTCTTTACGACCTCTGGAGAAATCATAAGGTTACCTTTAGTCAGTTCATAATGTTGGCACACGTTATCATATTTTTTCTTAATGTCTCTTTGGATCTCTTCAAGGTCCTCTGGTGAACATAAAGTCTTTAGTTTAGCTCTTATGCCTTTGGCTGTTGATTTCCAAATTTCATAGGCCTTGCCAAATGCCTTTTCCTTCTTCATTGCTTCCTGATTTTGCAGCTCTTGGCCCTTTTGTGTTAAGGTTCTCTCCCGTGAGCTGGACCTTGTTTGTTGAGCCCCTAGGGTGCTCTTTATTTCTTCAGCAGGTGCCAACATATTACCTTTATGGCTGTTCATTAGCAAAAGGGGGCCCTTAAGTGTTTTACAAAACTCAAATTTAAAGGCTGTGATTTTCGCTTATATTTAAATTTTTATACCATAATTTATGTTAGGCATTTACACCTCTTGCACATCAAAATTCATAAACAGTCCCACAATATCCAAAAAACCTGCATAAAGTATACCATCAGAAAATCATCTGTAAAGGCTTTAGTCTCTAGGATTATTGTTTGTTCAAAAACCCCAGTTCAAGCATTTAACCAGGAAACCATCACACATTCACGAATAACCTTTTTATGAATTAATTGAGCCTTGAGCATTTAAACAGTAAGTGTCCATTAAATTCATTACTGGCAGAGACAGTTCAGACTGTGTGACTTTACCCCTCTTCAACCAGAGTTTCTCGCTGTAGCCATTGCACGATGAAGCCACTGCTGAATGATGTTGTCCGTTTCGAGATCTCAGTTCAATGTCCGATGTCACTTTCTCCCGTGCGCGATCAACTTGCGTCGCTCCGATGCAGCGTCGCGGCTCACTGTCTCCATAAGCGGTGAGTTTCACTGTTACGGTCCCTCGGCATTCAAGACACATAGGCTGGAGCTCGACTGGTGCACAACTTTTATTTCCTCTTTGGCACCGTGAAACTAAAAACACATGAAAAGATTTAATTACATGATTGCCAATATTAAAAACATACTACACAATAAATTCAATACACACTCCCGCTCCTCATCCTTATTCATAGTTTAACAACACTTCATTCATAAAAACAATTCATTGTAGCCGTCAACCCATATAAACAAATAAACAAACAAACATTTACCTCATTTCGCCTACCAAGGGCGTAAACTCTTTGCTTCAAAACGTATCCGCTCCACACACATCTCTTCTGGCAGTGGCTAAACAAACACCACAGTCAAAGTTGCATCTACACACACAATCGCATGAAAACGATGTCGCATCAACATACTGTATTTAAATTACATACCATGTCCTTTATTTCTTTGATTTCCCCAACCCCGGCGGCTACTCGGGTAAAGCTTGGCGTGCGTGTGTAACACAGAAAGTGGCATGTGACGACACTCATAACCCCTACACCGTTTCCGGAGCACCAAGACAACAGCATAGAATCCCACCAGCAGCGAGAACCCCCCTGGTGGTCGCTTACAGATACTTCACTACCGTCTTTGGTTCGGTTAGACGTCAGGGGAGCATTGCATTGTGGGATACAGGACACAATGTAGACTGGTCAGATACTGGAGAGATTTCCCGTGGTGCAGGTGTTTGGTGTCGGTGAACGCAGCACGGTGAACTGCTTCTGTTTTCTGCCTCTGACTCTACGAACCAGGACGTCTGTGTGTGTGTGTGTGTGTGTGTGTGTGTGTGTGTCTGTGTGTAGGAGGGTGTTGCTCTGTCAACACAACCAGGATCAATAAAGTTAAAATAATATTTACAGAGATGAGATCAAGACGATGAGGAGGTCAACTATCTAGTCTGTGTGTGTGAGAGAGAGAAAGTGTTTCTAGTGTCGTCTTTAATGAGATTAACACACAACTCACATCCTGTTAAATGCACACACACAGACACACACACACACACACACACACACACATACACACACACACACACACACACACACACACACACACACACTGACACAGACACACACTGAAAAACACATGGAGTAAAAGATGAAGTGGGACATCTGTCGACAAGGAAGTACACACTTAAGTTTCTTTCTCTGTCTTTTTTTTCATTTGTCCTCTCTATAACACACACACACACACACACACACACACACACACACACACACACACACACACACACACACACACACACACACACACACACACACACACACACACACACACACACACACACACACACACACACACACACAGACACCTGATGCTGTGTGTTATAAAAGACGATCTAGGTGATAAAGAGCAGGGAGTGTTTGTTCCTCTGACACGGCCGTGTGTGTGTGTGTGTGTGTCTGTGTGTGTGAGCATGAAGGACTTTTACCCCGTTAACACACACACACACACACACAGACACACACACACACACACACACACACACACACACACCTGAGGCTGTGACTTCCAGCTGTTTTTATTGTTTTATATAATCTGAGTTTATGGAGTTGAACTGTAAACTCTGTTTCTGTCGTTGACGGCGGTTTAAATAAAGTTATTACAAAGCCTCTGTAGCCAACAGGAGCAGCTTCGCTCCGTGGATCAATATATAATAATACATAATATATAATATATAATACACATATGTAAGGGATAATGTAGCCTGTAGTTGTTGACAGGTTTATTTCTCCATAACAACCGACCAACTCTACATTATCCTGTTTATTACACGGTTTACGAGTAAAATAATTACTTAAAATAATTACTTTGAAACATAATGTTGATCAAGCAGAGCTACTTGGAGCTAATGCTAACGTCTGGAGAGGTGGGACTAGTTTTTCACACTGAGGCTATTTTATTGAATAATATGTATTTCTGGTTGAATAAAACTACATGGAATTGATGCGTATCCCTCTTTCATATTGTCATTATTGGTAACCGGTTTATAAAAGCTATATATCACTATATATATATTGAAATATTGAAATATACTGTATATATATATATAAGCAATATATCACGACAGGCCGTGGTATATGCTCATTATACCACGGTTAACAACCAATCAGATCGCCGGATATAATATAACAACCCTCTGTCTCTCAGTGTTTCAGTAAAGGACAGGAAACGTTTCAGCAGCTGCTTCATGTCGTGTTGTTACTAAAACTGTCTCATTGTGAACGCAGCTCAATCACTGACACACACACACACACACACACACACACACACACACACACACACACACACACACACACACACACACACACACACACACACAGGTCAGCAGGACACATCTGTCTGAACATCTGGAGTTTGACCATTTAGAGACGACACAGCAACACACACAGCAGCCTCAGTGTGTGTGTGTGTGTGTATCAATGTGTGTGTGTGTGTGTGTGTGTGATCACATGATGCATCACATTGTCTCCACTCGCTCTCTTTCACTTCCTCTATAACACATGCTCTCTCTCTCTCTCTCTCTCTCTCTCTCTCGTTGGCACCGATGTGTGTGTGTTTCTCTTCATGTCTTTATTCTCTCTCTCTCTTCACAGTTCAACCTTCCTCCACTTTCTTTTCCGTCTCGTCTCGTTGTTTATACAGAAACTAAAACCAGACCAGAGAACTCATCTGTATGTCAGCGATCTCCTCCTCTTCTTCTTCTTATACAGCGCATTTCATACCAAGGCAACTCAATGTGCTTTACATAAAGACAAAACATTAAAAAAAACAGCATAAAAACAAAAAACACAGAGTTAAAAGCAGGAGCAATAAAAGTAAAATCAAAGAAAATACATAAAGTTTAAAGTTGTTTAAAGGAGCTCAGCTATAAGTACGTGAAAAGAGAAATGTGTTTAACCTGGATTTAAAAGTACGGCTCCTCACAGAGAGGGTTTGTCTGCAGAGCTGCTCGGCCGGCCAACCTCCGTCGTCATCCCGGGGGAGAAAACCATCGCTAATTAACTTACCCGCAGGTTTTTAGAGGTTTACCACCGGCTGGTTAAATTATTTCTAGGAGATAAATGTTGGTCTCATTGATATAAATCTAACAGCTGTATCAGTAGCATTAGTTAGTCTGAATGTAAAGTGAAGCTTCCTGTGTGTATTGGACAGAAGAGCAGCGCTGCCTCGGGGCTCTGGAGCCTACGGACACAAACCACCACATTTACATCAAGAAATACATGTTTTACTATCAACACATCAGTCTGCATTACATTTTATTAAATTTTATTAAGTTAACATGGTTTTGAATAGAGGATTTGTGGCCAAAGCTCGTCACGTCTGCTTATGTGAAAGACAGCAGAGACGACTGATGACAGATGTGACTGTTGAAGTGGTGTCCCAATTCGTAGGAGTTGTATTGTAGCTCCGTTTCAAGGGGCAACGGTTAAGGGCTAGGAGTAGGGGTAGGGATGAAAACTAGAACTGGAATTGGGTAAAGGTGTTCGACCTAAAGAGATGAAACCACCACTGAGAGGAAAACCCTAACCCCCCCCCCCCTCTCTCTCTCTCTGTGCAGTACACGGGTCCGGTGGCGGCCGAGCGCGGCGGCGGTGAGCTCGCCATGGGAGGCGGTCGCAGCGAGACCTCAGCGCTGAGCGGGACGGGAGGGGGGCGGAGCCTAACCACCACCCAGAACAACCAACGGCCCAACAGCAACGCAGCATGCTGCTTCTGCTGGTGCTGCTGCTGCAGCTGCTCATGGTAGGAGACACACACACACACACACACACAGGGGAACACACACACACACACCTGTAGCTCCTGCTGACTCAGCTGTTAAAGGGACAGCGAGGAGTTTTGTAAAAGCAAAGTGTTTCCACACTACATTTATGAGCCTCCACACCGTGAAATTCTTTGACCGGTGCAAGACAGACTCATGTTTTCATTCATCAAGAATTAAAGTCAGAGGTTGGAAGACGATCACATACCGTCGTAGTTCCCACCATAAACGGAGATTCGGCGGCGTTATTCTCATGACTCGCCACGAAACCGAAAGTAAAGAAACGCTGGTCGGCTCGCCCAGCATTTCCACCACCACTAATAATAACAAAATAACCATAGAGACAATACCATAGATTTATCTAAAATGGACCATTAACAAGTGGTAACGGAGATTAGGGGTGGGAGAAAAAATCGATTTACATAAATATCGCGATATCTTTTTTGACGATTTTTAAATAGATTTATTTATTTATTCTTTTAAATAATTTTTTTTGAATTTTTTTAAATATTGTGCAATGTGCATTTGTTAGACTTTTTTACATAAAGAGAGTCCAGGTTTTGAAAAGGGTTTAAGTTCACTTTATAATGGAGTATGTTAATTTATAGGCTCCTACAGTATTTGTGTGCAGATAAATGTTAAAAATGCTAAAGACTAAAAATCGAGAGAATCGGCAATATTGTAGAATTGCAATTTAAATCGAATCGCCATCCAAAAAATCGTAGAAGAATCGTATCGGAAGAAAAGCATATCGTCCCAGCCCTAACGTAGATTCATCCACATTAATATGAGACTTTTTTACAACCAGATATAAACTCCTGGTTGTCCCTTTAACATCACTGTGGTTGTGTCATTAATGAGGCGATGGCATCAGTGTTTATAGCTCTGAGAGAAATTACTCCTGTTAGCTGTGTGTGTGTGTGTTGTGTTTATGAGCTGTGTGTGTGTGTGTGTGTGTGTGTGTGTGTGTGTGTGTGTGTGTGTGTGTGTGAAGCCGTCTCATCATGTCGTCTCTCCGTCAGGAATGAAGAGGAGCGGCGGAGGAGGAGGAGGAGGAGGAAGAGGATATCACAGGACACCAAGATGGAGCTGATACCAAACTGTGAAGCTTGGTGAGTCTGAGCAGAGAATCCTGTAAAACTTAAAGTGTGTCAGAAACCTTTTCTCCACCGCTGCATGTGGCCAGATGGTCAGACTCTGGACCACATCTGGACCACATCTGGACCACACACAGAACATCTGTTACCAGAGGAAACAGGGATGTGGCCAGATTTGGGATCAAAACGTGCGGTTCGATTGGGATCGGTGTGCTATTACTTTTCTCAACAGTTTACAGAAAACTGCAAAATTTTGCATTGAAGTCAATGGGACGGGCGAAGAAAAAAAGAGTGGAAAAGAACAATCAGTGGAGTTTTTCAAACGTCTACTGCTCAGGCATACTTTCACCTAGAGACTCCATTTAAACTTTAAACAGTAGACACAAGTCTTGTGTATTGTCGTATTACTCCACGTTTTGATAGGTCATATAGTTTTTGATCAATCCCTGATCAATGACCATGATCATTTTTGGAGAAATTATGAGATTATAATGGGTGTGTATTGCACGGAATGTTCGTGTCAGAGTGCGTGAGCCCAGAAAAATTCCTGAATTTTTCTCTTTCCACACTCGGCCCGGCCACAATTTACACTCTACACACATGATTTTTTCCACATTTGTAGACAAACTTGCTCTGTCTCTCATCATCTGCTCAAAATATCAGAGAGACTTACAGAATTTAAACTCTGAGCCTCTAAGTGCGGCCACGTCTGTCTCTGCTCCTCATTGACTCCAATACAAATATTTTCTGAGAGAAGCAGAACGGCCTGATGTTTTAAAACCGCAACCGTCTCCAAAATATTTACTGTAGAAACACCAAATCGTACCAAATTTTTCAGGAAGTCCTTAGAGCAACGTTGATCTGTGTTTTGTTCTGATAGGAGTTACCGTTTTGTCACAGTAAGCCTAAATGTGAGACCGATGCAGAGGCAGAAAATAGCTCTTTTTCTCCACGTTTCTGTCTGTCTCAGCCTGGGGGGCCCCCAATCGTCATGGGCAACCACCTCAAGTTGGCATGGTAACGTCTGTGACCAGGATGAGTGTGGCTGGTTCCAGCCCAGTCCTCCTCGTCCTTCCTCTGAGACCACGAATAAATAATAATACAACACATAGCAACACAAAACACACACACAGAAATAGTAATGTTTCTTCAATCATTTCAGATTTGTCTAAACGGTGATAGGGCGTGAAAAATATGATATATAGCTAAACTCTCGTTCGTTACTATTGATCTCATTCAATGTACAGCTGGTTTTCTACCCGGAAGTAGAATACAAACAACAAGGAGATTCGGTCTATAAACTGTTGAAATATCGGAAGTTTGGTTTGGTCGACTGCTGTTGTGTGTCCCGATCGTGAGCTGTGGCTATTAGCTTAGCTCGTCAGCTGTGGCTATTAGGTTAGCTCGTTAGCCGGCATTTACTACATATTCTGCTACAATTTCTTTATTAGATTGATTTAATGCTGCCTGTTATTGTTGGGATGCTGCTGCCCAACTCAGGCAAACGGAGCGAAGAGTTTACTGCTAAATAACCTAAAGAAATCCTAGCTAACATGCTAATTAGCTTCCTCTTCTTCTCTGGCAAAACACGACCGCATTGCATTGTGGGATACATAAGGGAGTAGAAAGTAGTGTACATCGCTTGTTCACTCAGTTTTGCGGTGCATTGTGGGTGTTTTGTCGTCCACTACAACATGTTGAACACACTATATAGTTAGTGAACTACATCTGTGATAGGAGGAGATTTACTACACAGCTTCTGTCTCTGTGTCTCCACAGCACCAAACCCTCGGTGGAGGAGATCCAGCTCTGGTCTCAGTCCTTCGACAAGCTGATGAGGAACCCGGCGGGCAGGAACGTGTTCCGTGAGTTCCTGCGTACGGAGTACAGCGAGGAGAACATGTTGTTCTGGTTGGCCTGTGAAGAGCTGAAGCAGGAGCCCAAGAGCTCGGTGGAGGAGAAGGCTCGCTCCATCTACGAGGACTACGTCTCCATCCTGTCGCCAAAGGAGGTGAGACACTCTGACCTCACTCTGACCTCTACTGCTTCGTTTTGAACCAGTTTAAACATTTTAAAATCTTTTTTAAACCCATTTTTAGTTTAAAACAGTTTTAAACCGGTTTAAAACAGTTTTTACCTGTTTCAAACTAGTTTAACCCAGTTTGAACCAGTTAAAACCCCGTTTTAAATTTTATTTAAACCCATTTTAAAGCAGTTTTAACAGTTTTAAACTGGTTTAAACTGGTTTAAAACTAGTTTAACCCAGTTTGAACCAGTTTAAACCGGTTTAAATTAGTTTTGAACTAGTTGGAACCTGTTTTGAACCAGTTACAAACTTGCTCCATCTACGAGGACGACATCTCCATCCTGTCGCCAGAGGAGGTCGGTTACTCTGACCTCACTGTGACCTCACTGTGACCTCACTGTGACCTCACTGTGACCTCACACTGTAATGAGCTGTGAGTGGAGGCAGAGGAGCAGACATCAGCTGCTGCTATTTTTAACTGTGTGTGTGTGTGTGTGTGTGTGTGTGTGTGTGTGTGTGTGTGTGTGTGTGTGTGTGTGTGTGTGTGTGTATGTGTGCATGTGATGTGTTTACAGGAAGCTGTAAATTGCTGCTCTCATCACCTTCCAGCAGTTGAGGCTTTTTATAGACACACACACACACACACACACACACACACACACACACACACACACACACACACACACACACACACACACACACACACAAATATCCAGACATGTGAGTTTGGCAGAGAAGCAGCATGTAGTTGTTCTTCTGTGTAAGTTCAATAATGATGAAACTAGAATTGCAGTAGGAAACAGCTGTAACTCTACATGTAGGCTACTTCTTTTACTACCATTTTGAGTTAACCTGAACCTGGCTGTGTCCGAAATCCCCCCCTCCTCTCTATCTAGTGACCAGTTGTTGTAGTGGTGCCTGAATGTTTAGTGATTATTAATGTTCACTATATAGTGACTGAATCTATCCCACAATTCACCGCAACATGTAGTGAACATCCGATGGTCACTAACCGGAGCAAGATATCCCATCATGCATTGCGGTCACGGATCGACGCCGTTACCACAGCGGCCCAGAGCGACCGGTGTAGCTACCAAATAAATGAAGTAGTGACCGGTGTAGCTACCAAATAAATGAAGTAGTGACCGGTGTAGCTACCAAATAAATGAAGTAGTGACCGGTGTAGCTACCAAATAAATGAAGTAGTGACCGGTGTAGCTACCAAATAAATGAAGTAGTGACCGGTGTAGCTACCAAATAAATGAAGTATAGTGACCGGTGTAGCTACCAGATAAATGCAGTAGTGACCGGTGTAGCTACCAGATAAATGCAGTAGTGACCGGTGTAGCTACCAAATAAATGCAGTAGTGACCGGTGTAGCTACCAAATAAATGCAGTAGTGACCGGTGTAGCTACCAAATAAATGCAGTAGTGACCGGTGTAGCTACCAGATAAATGCAGTAGTGACCGGTGTAGCTACCAAATAAATGAAGTAGTGACCGGTGTAGCTACCAAATAAATGAAGTAGTGACCGGTGTAGCTACCAAATAAATGCAGTAGTGACCGGTGTAGCTACCAAATAAATGAAGTAGTGACCGGTGTAGCTACCAAATAAATGCAGTAGTGACCGGTGTAGCTACCAAATAAATGAAGTAGTGACCGGTGTAGCTACCAAATAAATGAAGTAGTGACCGGTGTAGCTACCAAATAAATGCAGTAGAGACCGGTGTAGCTACCAAATAAATGCAGTAGTGACCGGTGTAGCTACCAAATAAATGCAGTAGTGACCGGTGTAGCTACCAGATAAATGCAGTAGTGACCGGTGTAGCTACCAAATAAATGCAGTAGTGACCGGTGTAGCTACCAAATAAATGCAGTAGTGCAGCAGCCTCAATAAATGTGTCCAGCTGCCAGAGTTGTCCGGTCGCAGCTTCCACAGACTTTCACAACAAACGTCGGAGCAAATTTCCTAACAAGCGTTATAAACTGACCACTGACTCTGGATAGCGATGCTAATTTATGTTAGCCCGTCTATGGTGTTTTACAAAACAATGGTCTCACCTGAACCTGAACCTGAACCTGGTCTCTCTGGTCTCTGTGTTCTCTCTGCAGGTGAGTCTGGACTCGCGGGTGCGTGAGGTGATCAACAGGAAGATGCAGCAGCCGACTCCTCAGACGTTTGAAGACGCTCAGCTGCAGATCTACACGCTGATGCACCGAGACTCCTACCCGCGCTTCCTCTCCTCCGCCATCTACCGGGCGCTGCTCCAGGCCGGCTCGCGCACCTCCTCAGAGTCCTAGTCCCAGACCAGCTGCTGCTCCTCCTCCTCCTCCTCCTCCTCCTCCTCCTCCTCCTCCTCCTCCTCCTCCTCCTCCTCCAGGTCCAGACCTTTCAAAGAACCAGTCGACTCCAGTTACTGCCAAGACTTTCTTCTCTTCCTACTCAAATCCTCAACTTTTACTACCAACACCTCCTCCTCCTCCTCCTCCAGGTCCAGACCTTTCAAAGAACCAGTCGACTCCAGTTACTACCAACACCTCCCTCTTCTCCCTTCTCTCTCCTCCTCCTACTCTCCTCTTCCTCCATCTTTCTTTCTCTTCTTCCTTTTCCCTCTCATTCTTCCTTCTCCTTCCTTCCTTCCTTCCTTCCTTCCTTCCTTCCTTTGTCTCCGGTGAAATCCTTCAAAAACAAAAAAAACAAGAAGGATAAATTAAAACTAGAACATTTCCTCTGGGGAAATTTTGAATGGGCCACGGGGCCACGGCCGGTTTTGCCATCTCTGTCAACATGGGAATCAAACCCACGATCTTAAGGTCAAGACAGAGCTGATCAGACAGACACATGATCATCTTTCTATAAGCACTGATATGGAGGAGCTGTAATCACATTAGGTTACCTGTGTGTGTGTGTGTGTGTGTGTGTGTGTGTGTGTGTGTGTGTGTGTGTGTGTGTGTGTGTGTGTGTGTGTGTGTGTGTGTGTGTGTGTGTGTGTGTGTGTGTGTGTGTGTGTGTGTGTGTGTAATCACATGAAGTTACCTGTGTGTGTTAGAGTGTGGGAGAGGAGTGTATGTTACCTGTGTGTTTTGATGTGTGTGTGTGTCTGTAACTGTAATCTGCACTGGTCTCACATTTAGGCTTACTGTGACAAAACGGTAACTCCTATCAGAACAAAACACAGATCAACGTTGCTCTAAGGACTTACTGAAAAATGTGGTACGATTTGGTGTTTCTACAGTAAATATTTTGGAGACGCTGGCAGTTTTAAAACATCAGGCCGTTCTGCTTCTCTCAGAAAATCTTTGTATTGGAGTCAATGAGGAGCAGAGACAGACGTGGCCGCACTCAGAGGCTGATAATTCAAATTCTGTAAGTCTCTCTGATATTTTGAGCACATGGTGAGAGACAGAACAAGTTTGTCTACAAATTCTGAAAAAATTATGTGTGTAGAGTGTAAATTGTGGCCGGGCCGAGTTTGGAAAGAGAAAAAATCTGGAGTTTTTCTGGCATCTCTCCCACTCTAACCGATGATGTCACGCACTCTGACACGAACATTCCGTCCAATACACACCCATTATAATCTCATAATTTCTCCAAAAATGATCATGGTCATTGATCAGGGATTGATCAAAAACTATATGACCTATCAAAACCAACTATATGACCTATCAAAACCAGTGCCCGGGCGATAGCTGTAGGGATCAGTGCCAGGTGCGATGGCCCGTGGCCCTAATAAAACTTAAACTTGAACATGTCACTCTATATATTCTATATATTTTTAAACTTTATATGTATGAACATTTATATTGGAGATGAAGTTTGACAGCAGCCGTTTAGAAATCCATTGTTGTGTGAGAGATAAAATAAATAGAATAAATCCTTTCAGCCTGGTCTCATGCTCTTCCTCGGCAGACGCTGTGGGAAACTCCCAGCGCCGAGGAAACAAACATTTACTCATCAAACCAGATGAATAAAACCCTTTAATCAATAAATAAAACAACCGATAGAAACACAACCGATCGGCTTCCTCCTCCTCCTCTTCTCTTCTTTCACCTCACTCCTCCTCTCCCTCTCTTCTCCTCCACTGTTTCCTGCTTCCTGTTCCTCTGGGAAGTCTGAGTGTTTCTGTCTCTGTCACCGTGGAGACGTCCATGTCCCTGTTCTCCATCCTCCAGCTGCCTCCTCCACTTCAGGACTGACGGACGGCAACATAAAGAGAAACTCACTCCTTTTCTTTTCTCTCTCTTCACTTCTCTTCTCTCCCTCTCTCCCACTCGTTTGCTGGATCAGTCATTTCATCCTGTCGTGAACAGACAGACGAACTGACGAACTGACGGACAACGTCTAACCCTCCGGCTCATTTACAAACAGACAAGACGTCGTCTGTTTTTTAAGAGAAAAACTTTATGACATTTCAGTTATGTTGATTTTTATTTTTTTTATTTTGTCCTGTTTGCTCCTTTTCCCGGCCGAGGAGGAAGAGGAAGAGGAGGAGGAGGAGGAAGATTCCTCCGAGGCTGTACTGACCCCACCTGAAGCCAAACACCACAGACAGACACGGCAATAAAACACTGGAGTTTAGAGAAACAACACACACACACACACACACACACACACACACACACACACACACACACACACACACACACACACACACACACACACACACACACACACACACACACACACACACACACACACACACACACACCTTCCTACCGTTGTGTTACTATACTTCCAACTTCCAACTTGCACATGATATAAAACAACCACAAATCATTGTAGAGCTGAAACTATTTAATTTAGACAGAGAGACTGAATTAAATATGAAGACGTCACTTTGATTTCACTGAATAGAAAATAAAACAATCAACAGATGAATCAATAATAATCAACAGTTTTAGTTTCAGAGGTAAAATTCATGATGTAAAGGAAACTGAAGAAGACGAGAGGAACCAGTTCTTCCTCACGTCTTTGTGTTTTCAGCTCCGTCCAGACTCACATCTTCTACTTCTACTTTTAAAGACTAAAACTAAACTATTAAAAACAAAGTGAAAAGTGTAAAGTTGTGCTGATGAGTATAGTAAAACAACAGGTGTGTTTCCGCTGCAGGAGGGAGGAGGTAACCGTAGTAACAGTAACCGTGGTAACAGTAACCAAGTCTCCTCTGCACCAGGACCCGACGTAAAACTTTTTTTTTTTTCTTTTTTTACTGCTCTTTTTCCGGCAGTATCGACGGTGATGCTTTCTAATAAAGTTGTTTTTCCGTTTCCATCGTTGCGTAATCACACTGTTTTTTTTTTTTTTACTCCTTCTACACTGCAAAAACTCAAAATCTTTCCAAGAATGTTTGTCTTATTTCTTGTCAAAATGTCTCATTTCTAGTCAAAACTAAACTCTTTCCACTTAAAATAAGACTCATCACCTAAAAATGAACTTGTTTTTAGATCATTTTCACTTGTTTCAAACTCATTTTCACTTGAAATAAGTAGAAAAATCTGCCAGTGAAAGTAAGTTTTTTGTGTTTGTAATAAGAAAGAAAAACTTGCTCCACTATCAGATTTTTCTACTTATTTCAAGTGAAAATCTGCTTGAAAGAAGTAAAAAGTGTCTAAAAACAAGCTGCTTTTAATGTGATGAGTCTGATTTTAAGTAGAATGAGATTTGTTTTGACTAGAAATAAGACAAATATTCTTGGTAAGATTTAGAGTTTTTGCAGTGAACTCTCGTACGTCTTTCACTGATTTATTCTCTCTTTTTTCCAGCTGTGAAGACGCTTTTTTCTTAAAAACGCTGTGTTTTTAAAATGAGGCTTATTTCGGGGATTTCTCTTGGCGTCACTGCAGTGGAGACACACCTCAACACACACACACACACACACACACACACACAGACACACACCAGGCGGCCTACTGGGCTCTGCTGCTGCTCACCTCTGCCTTCGTGACCTCTGACCTCACCACTGTCGGGACGCCTGCTCCTGATTGGACGGGAGGCCGCGGCGCTGATCCGTGGTTGGTTGATTCAGGAAGGGGAGTGGGAGGAAACCCCAGGTGCAAAAAAACTATATATATAGAGAGATACTGTATATTAATGAGAAACAGAATAATAAAAACTCTAGAGAGAAACCTGCTGAGTGGGACGGGTGCTTCATGCACTGCAAAAACTCACAATCTTACCAAGAATATTTGTCTTATTTCTAGTTAAAATGTCATTTCTAGTCTCTATTTCTACTTAAAATAAGACTCATCACATAAAAAAGTAGCTTGTTTTTAGACACTTTTTACTTTTTTCAAGAATTTTTCACTTGAAATAAGTAGAAAAATCTGATAGTGGAGCAAGTTTTTCTTTCTTATTAAAGATTTTTCTACTCATTTCAACTGAAAATTAGTTTGAAACAAGTGAAAATGATCTAAAAACAAGTTCATTTTTAGGTGATGAGTCTTATTTTAAGTGGAAAGAGATTAGTTTTGACTAGAAATGAGACATTTTGACAAGAAATACGACAAATATTCTTGGAAAGATGTAGAGTTTTTGCAGTGTATAGAGATATATTAATGAGAAACAGAATAATAAAAACTCTAGAGAGAAACCTGCTGAGTGGGACAGGACACTCGCTCCCAGTGCTTCATGGGAAACGTAGTTTGAGGAAAACAGATGTTTGTAGTTTTCTGCGGCGGCAGAGACTCAGATAAAAACCTTGAGACGCGTCGGCCTCTCAGAATGCATTTATCTTAGTATTGTTAATGTTATTTATTTTATATTTTGTTAAAACTGTGATTTTAATTGTACATATATAAACAGAAACCTTGAACATCCAACCAGAAGCTGCTTCCTTTGTTTCCGTGTCTGTGTCGTCGTTTTATTCTGAAGTTTCCTCCCGGCCACTTCCTGTCTCTGCAGCAACGTTTTCTACTTTAACTTTATTTTATTCACACTGACACCTGTCATTAGTGTGTCGGCAGTCAGAGTTTATTTTTATGTTTTTACATAGATGATTAAGATAAACAGTATTAATATGGATCTTGTATTTTTTGTGAAAATAAAAAGTAAATTCACTTAGTGGCTGAATATTTATTACACAGAACTCTGTCAGATTCATCTGATGACGTCGATCAAACTCCAAAATCTTTCTTTTTTTTCTTTTTTTTTAAGAATATGTTATGTTCAGTTTTTTAATAGATATACATGACAACACAGAAACAGCTCCAAACCTCTTCTTTAAAGGGATAGTTCAACATTTAGTCAAACTGGTCCATCACCATAATCCCTATAGTCATAGCAGTAGGTTTGTTACCTTTAATTGTCGGTGCAAGCTATTTTTAGAACGGCGGAGCAGAGCCGTGAGCTGCTCAGAGCTACGCTACGGAGGCTCATTATGGGATTTCTTGGTTTCCCTCATCAAATACACAATCCAACAACTCCAAAAAATACAAAAACAAAATTCTGGATGAGATCCCTCACTGGCTTCCCACCCATTCACTCCAACACGTTTCTACTGTCTAATGTCTTCATCTGACCGTCATGTTGCAGGTTTAATCTAACTAACTAACGAGTGGTAACCAGGTAACCAGGTAACCAGGTAACCAGGCAACCAGGCAACCAGGTAACCAGGCAACCAGGTAACCAGGCGTGGTAACCAGGCAACAGGTGAGCAGCGTGTGTTGATGTTTGAACTGAACGTGAACTGAGCAGAAACAGACGGAGCTGCTGCAGTGTTGATAATCACAACACACACACACACACACACACACACACACACACACGGCCTGTTAAAGTGTGTTTGTGTAGTTTGTGCGTCTGGTCTTTTTCCACAGTCGACTGTAACACGATCTGTTTGTGTTTGGGATTAATCCTGGAAGTGAGACAGACTCACACTCGCACACACACACACACACACACACACACACACACACACACACACACACACACACACACACAAATAAATCTGTGTCTTTACTCAGGTTGTGTAACTAACTAACTCACCTGGAGACGTTTCTGTCTTTTCTGCTGCCAAGAGATGTGATGATACATCCCATAATACCCTCTGACGTAAACAACTACAGTGTATCAGTGTGAGAGTCGATCGCTGATCAATAACTCACTGATACTTTCCTGTTCATCATGAAAACAGAAGCAGAAGATTTTATCCCCATTTCTCCCAATGTGGTAGTCAGTTACACCCAGCCTGTTATCCAGTAGCAGTTGACTACAGATGTAACGTAGCTTTTAGCTAAATCTGGGAACACAGGGCTGACCCCTTCCAACACCACTACTCCAACATAGGGTTGAGTGACGAACCCTTATACCAAAATCAAACCCACCTCCATGACAAACTTCTACAGTAGTACAAATAGTGTTAGTAGTAGTAAACGAAGCATTAAAAAGTTTGTACACCAGGAATTCTGGACATTATTATTGGGGTAATTTAAGATAGAGCTGCTTGGTAACATTAGCGCCATTCGGTTAATAGCGGTAACTCGACCACTGTTGGAGCAAGGGAAAACAAGCTTCTGGGGGGGCATTTAGCTCAAGGTCATGGTGCAAAGGACCCTAGGTTGAAATTACTCTGAATCATCCCTTTAAAATAAAAATGACTTGACTTAGAGTTTCATTTTGAGAAAACTCTTAGAAATAAGAAAAATCTTAGAAATGAGGCAACATAAACCTGCAGGAATATGACCCCACTACGGTGTACAGTTCATCGTTGTTATTAGTTGTTGTGTCCAAACTTGGTCAGTAGTCGCCGTGACCTGGTCACTCTGCTCAGCCTCCATGTTTCTCTGCAGCGTCTTCCTGCCTCTGTCTTCATGTCTGTTTTCCATCCTGAAGAGAAACTGTTTCTCTGTCTCATGCTCATGTACGGACGGAGCTCAGCCGTGTTTCCACAACAAACACACCAGGAGTTTCTCTGCTCTTCTTCTTTCTCTCCTGTCATCACCTCGTCGTCTCTCTGGCTGCTGCAGCGGCGTGGACTCAACTTCTTTTGTTTTGTTTTGTTTTGTTTTGTTTTGTTTCATGTGATTCATTTTATTCTTCCAGCTGTAAATCTGCTTCATCCTGAGACTGAGACGTTTCCGTCCTCGTCCCTCTGATGATGGACGTCACCACAGCGCTCCTGTTTACACCTTCTGATGATTCATGCTTGAAAACGTCCAACATTTTCATTTCTTCACTTTCAGCCTCAATTGGAAGAAACCGCCAGAAGTCTGAGACACGACAGGCAAAAACACGGTTGTTTCATGCACTGATCAACTGTGAGATTTTGTTCTGTTTTTCTTCCTTAACATTTATTCTCTCTCAGAAAAGTCAAAAGAAATGGTAGAAAATCCACATTAAGGTTTTTATTTTACTTCATTTTGTCTCTTTCGTCTGCACACTGCAGAAACTCAACTATCTTACCAAGAATATTTGTCTTATTTCTAGTCAAAACAAATCTCTTTCTACTTAAAATAAGACTCATCACATTAAAAGCAGCTTGTTTTTAGACACTTTTTACTTCTTTCAAGCAGATTTTCACTTGAAATAAGTAGAAAAATCTGATAGTGGAGCAAGTTTTTCTTTCTTATTACAAACACAAAAAACTTGCTTTCACTGGCAGATTTTTCTACTTATTTCAAGTGAAAATTAGTTTGAAACAAGTGAAAATGATCTAAAAACAAGTTAATTTTTAGGCGATGAGTCTTCATTCACAGCCTCATTTATACAACATTTTATTACTAAAAACATGGAGACATTAGATGTTTTAGGGCTGGTGACAGTATTTTCTCATTTACAGAGTGATAAAAAGAGATATGTTTGAAAGTGAATTGATGAAGTGAATTGAAAGTGGCTTTATCCATTTTTCAGATTTCTGTTCTGGAAATATGCAAATTAGTGCATATTTAATCAGATATTGCCTCATTTACATATTTAAACATAAAATTTGACGAAACTTGTAATACAAAAAATATCTTTCTTAATGTGAGTGATGAACTTGGGAAGTTTCATGGTGAAATCTGTTAGTTAAAATTTTAACCCCTTCCAGGATGTCGTGATGTGAGATGAGTCTGTACAATCTAAAAGAAAAACACAAAGGACTGATTTGTCATTGAGTTTTTCATCCAACAGCAACTTTAATAGAAATGTAAAGGCAAAATATGTGGCAGCAAACATGTCAAAACGAGACACACAGTCGTCTCAGCAGCAGTTTGACTTCAAGCTTCTTTAGAGGAAGAAATCAACTCGACTTCTCCGTACAAAACAAAGGAAAAACCCAGAGACGACATGAAGTGGCATTTTCTCTCCAAATATATTACAGCTTTTAGTTTTTATAGATATTTTTATATATAAAAAAAGAAATTATACAAAAATAAAAAAATTAATCAAACAAAAACTCATTCAATTCAATTCACTGAAGTTTTACTTCATGATGGAAGAACAACGACTCGGCTCCTCTTCAACAGAACTGAGAGACAGAGACAGAGAGGTGGTGGTTAATCTCAGGATAAAAAACATCAACATTCACTCAACAGTTAAATAGTTAAAGGGATACGCCAACATTTTTTTTCTTTTCGTGTCTTGCCTCACTCCCGAGTCCATGACCAGCAGATAGACACCATCCTTTCCACTGTGCTGCAGTAACAAGGGAGATAGAGCCGTATCGCCGTAATTAGCTTAGCTCAAACACTGGAAGTGTATGGGTAGTGTTAGCCTGCCTTCACCTAAAGTCGCTAATTAGCTTAGCTCAAACACTGGAAGTGTATGGGTAGTGTTAGCCTGCCTCCTACCTAAAGTCGCTAATTAGCTTAGCTCAAACGCTGGAAGTGTATAGGTAGTGTTAGCCTGCCTCCTACCTAAAGTCGCTAATTAGCTTAGCTCAAACACTGGAAGTGTATAGGTAGTGTTAGCCTGCCTCCTACCTAAAGTCGCTAATTAGCTTAGCTCAAACGCTGGAAGTGTATAGGTAGTGTTAGCCTGCCTCCACCTAAAGTCGCTAATTAGCTTAGCTCAAACACTGGAAGTGTATGGGTAGTGTTAGCCTGCCTCCACCTAAAGTGGCTAATTAGCTTAGCTCAAACACTGGAAGTGTATAGGTAGTGTTAGCCTGCCTCCACCTAAAGTGGCTAATTAGCTTAGCTCAAACACTGGAAGTGTATGGGTAGTGTTAGCCTGCCTCCACCTAAAGTCACTACCAGTGTTTGAGCTAAGCTAATTACGGCGATACGGTTCTATCTCCATGGTTACTGCACACACAGTGGAAAGGATGGTGTCTATCTGCTGGCCATGGACTCGGGAGTGAGGCAAGACACGGAAAAAAAAATGTTGGCGTATCCCTTCAAATAATCCTGTTGTCTCCTCCGTCCTCAGATGATCATCATCATTATTATTATTATTGATTATTGAATCTTCCTGTGTTGTTTACGTCCTGTTCCTCACAGTCGTTGGTGCGGTGCATCAATTAACAGATTAACACACACACACCGACAGACACACACACACACACACACACACACACAGACACACACACACACACACACACACGCATCTGTGTAATAATTCATTCAACATGATCAATAGAAATAGATAACAAGAGAAAACCTGTTGTGTGTCTGTGTAACTACAACTCTACAACACATTATATAAATACATAAATAAATAAGAATAATGTTATTATTATAATGATAATTACCAGCCTGAACATTTACCAAGATTAAAGTTGCACTAATCAATAACTTGTGATATTTACATCATTTAACACCATGATGAATTCAGCTTCAGCTTCTCAGGATTCGAACAACGATCTGGTCTGAGCAGAGACCAGAGAACCAGACTGACACTGAGTTCATCTGGTGGTTTCAAGATTTTTGATTGAATATATGTTTTAATATATGTATATAATATATGTTTTCAATTAACAGCTGATTGAACAACTGTGCTCTTTAAAAAAAAAAAAAAGTTTTAAAGTGTTGAATGTCTTTAAAATGTCAGAAACAGAAACTTCATGAGAGGTTTTTAAAACACAAACTGATTCTCTAAATAAGGGAGCGAGGGAGCAGGAGGAGAGGGAAGGAGGGAGAGAGGGAGGGAAGCAGGGAGGAAACATGGAGGGAAGGAGGGAGGAGATGAAGGAGGGAGGGAAGGAAGGAGGAGATGAAGGAAGGAAGGCAGCTAATGAGGTGTAAGATGTAAAGAGGAGCGGAGGAGTGGGAGGAAGAGTAGAAGTGACAGATTGACAGAAGTGAAGGAGTTAAAGAACGAGTTTAAAGGAAAGAATAGAAAAGATTCATCTGTTTATTTTTATTAATATTATTTTATTGTTATATTCTTTATCAATATGAGCACTGCCTTGTTGTGTCAATAAAGATATTGAGATTGAAATGGAGACAGGTTCAACCCTGCTCTCTCTCTGTCTCTCTCTGAGTGAGACTCTGACGCCATCTTGTGGCCACAGCTCATTATGACATCACTCATTTCCCTCCATTAACCCTCTGTTGTCCCACTTCCATGACGACTGGAGAACATTTAACACCAGTTACTCCCATAATATGTGTGATACATAATGAGTCTGGGTCTGGACTAAACATGACAATACCTAGAGACATGGTTTCTACATGTTTAACCCCTTCCTGGCCGGCTGTTTTAGCTGTAAAATGATTTCTCTATTGTCAGTGACTAGTCTACTATGTTTTTATTTTATTATTTTTCATTCCTTTCTATATTCTGAAGGTTTTTACAGAGGGGATTGTTGATATATCATTCACAGCCTCATTTATACAACATTTTATTACTAAAAACATGGAGACATTAGATGTTTTAAAGGGCTGGTGACAGTATTTTCTCATTTTACAGAGTGATAAAAAGAGATACCCACAATCCTCCTCTGGAAAAACTAAAGACTCTGATATGTCAACAAAATAAAACAAAGCAGCTTTATCCATTGTTCAGATTTATGTTCTGGAAATATGCAAATTAGCGCATTAGCGTGCCTCATTTACATATATAAACATAAAATTTGACAAAACTTGTAATACAAAAAATATTTGTCTTAAAGGCCCCATGGCATGAAAAATGTGATTTTGGTTATTTTTTGGTGCTTGGGGAGGTCTCTGGGCCACGTATATACTGCCCCATGCATCAAACTGGTCATAAACGGAGAAACACACACCGCCCATTTGTAGGAACTGTCTCTTTAAGACGAGCAGATAGCACTTCCTCCTTTCTGTGATGTCACACACAAGGTAACTCCGCCCACCGTGACCAGTTTTTTTTTTTCAATTTTTATGAATGCAGCTTAGGTTTCAGTTACTTGCCTGTGATTGGCCCGACCACACACCACTCAAAAACAGTGAGCCAATCAGAGGAGAGGTTCTCATTCTCTCTTCTGATTGGCCAAATGACCTGTGTCTGCTAGAGCTCCAGAAAGAGGCAACAGAAAGGGGCAGTAGAAACCATATGAAGCAGATCACAGGTACTCAAAACCAATGATACATCTTGTTAGGGATATCAGCAGGTAAATAAACCCAGAGAAAAGTGCACAGCATGGGCCTTTAATGTGAGTGATAAACTTGGGAAGTTTCATGGTGAAATCTGTTAGTTTAATTTTTACTTTAAAATACATTAAAAACCCATAGATGTTTTTGTCCACTTGAAGGGTCATGGATGTGGTTAAAATTCATTACGGGTCCAAAAACAGGACTTTCATTCTGAAACTGTGGACATCCAGAGTTTACCCAGTGACACACCTCCTCGCCAAAAACCATGAGTCTGAGGCTGTTTTCTAAACCGCATACTACCGTACTGCCTACTACATACTGCGTTATATGTACTGTATACTGCATACTGAATGTAGGATTCAGTATGCTGCTTCAGCAGACCGACGCCGTTATCATCACAGTAACAGTATACGAGTTTCCCAGAATGCAGTTCACAGCAACCGGTAGCAGTAGCTGTAAAACAGGCTAAAAGCTGTTTTATTTCCCGCTCTAGCGCTGTTATTACGTAACTTTATTAAGTTTTAATATTTTTTCATGCGAGAAAGTAACTGTTTAGATCCCAAATCTACGGCCAGTTCATCCAAACGACGGCTGTTTAGAAGTTTGCTCCGATGTTTTTCAGAGAAGTGAAGCTCTGCAGCGACCGGGACATCACAGAGGCAGCAGCCGGTCTGCAGAGCTGCTCGGCCGGCCAACCTCCGTCCTCATCCCGGGGGAGAAAACCATCGCTAATTAACTTACCCGCAGGTTTTTAGAGGTTTACCACCGGCTGGTTTAATTATTTTTAGGAGATAAATGTTGGTCTCAGTGATGAAATCTAACAGCTGTATCAGTAGCATTAGTTAGTGTGAATGTAAAGTGAAGCTTCATGTGTGTATTGGACAGAAGAGCAGCGCTGCCTCGGGGCTCTGGAGCCTAACGTTACGTACAGAAATCACCACATTTACAAAAAATTAATAAATATTTTACAATGAACCGATCAGTCTGCATTAAGTTTTATTTTATTAAACTATAGTTACGGTCCACGGCTACACTACCGTCTTTGGTTACGCTCTGGTTACGGTTAGACGTCAGGGGAGCATTGCATTGTGGGATACAGTACTCGACAGTGGCGCCGCCAGGATTCAATTTCAATGTACGCACAGAAACGGCAAATAGGCTACAACAATTTTTTTTTCGGGGGGGGGGGGGGGTCGCACACCAGGCTCTACAAACACTGGTGCGCTTATCATGCCACGTAGCAATGGGACTTGTCGCTCAGGCTCATTAATATACTGCACAGCTGAAAATATTGTTGCGACCCCGCAGTAATGTTGTTGTTACGATGTTTAAGTTGTGTGATTTCTGACTGACTGTGAATGTGTACGGGCAGGTAGCGTATGGTTGGATGAGAAACTGAGGGACCGGGGTGAGTGTGAGGAAGACCTGTATGTGTGTGTGTGTGTGTGTGTGTGTGTGTGTGTGTGTGTGTGTGTGTGTGTGTGTGTGTGTGAGTGAGGAGGAGCAGAGGAAGAAGTGAGAGCTGTCAGATAAATTTGTGTTATGTTGTTGTAGTTACGTCGGCTCGGACGCTACAATATCAATAACACCGTGTGCTTAACGTGCTTCGAGACTGCCTTCATCAACTCCTGCTAACATTTCCATATTTCGCACATTCTGTGACATAAACTGTAAACTGTTTCTTGTCTGTAACAACATCTATTGCACGTCTGTCCGTCCTGGGTGAGGGATCCCTCCTCTGTTGCTCACCCTGAGCTTTCTCCTGGTTTTCCCTGTTAAAAGGGTTTTCCATGGAGTTTCTCCTCAGTGGATGTGAGGGTCTAAGGACAGAGGATGTTGTTACGATGCCATGTAAAGCCCTTTGAGACAAACTGCTGGTAAAAACGGGCTATACAAATAAAATTGCCTTGCCTTGCCTTAACATCGACGTCGGACGTGAAATAGCCGCGGAGCGGAGCCAGTTTCCTTTCGGTGCCGTTAACAGATTGTGCCAGATGCGCCAGAGCGCGCGCCTCTGTGCCAGGCTCGCGCTCTGCAGCGGTTTGTGTTTATTCATCTTAACAGAGCGCGTGAGAGATTAAACACACATCCACACAGGCTACACACACATACGGGCTACACATACCCACAGGCACACAGCTGATGGGCCGAGGCTCCCCCAGTGGGTGCTCAACCTGGAATCGGCGCCTATGAGTCCATAATCGCGGTGCAGACGAGTGAGTTTGGAGCTAGAGAGAAGAGACCTTCATTATCGCTGCTCTGCTGCGTGTTTGTGATCGTGGGTTTGGATCTCTTTTTTTTTCTTCAAATGCCTGGAAAAGGCTCAACTGTCTTTTTGACATTTCTATACTGGACCAGGCGTAATCATCACATAGCGGTAGTGTAAATAGGCGCCAGAAATCAAAAAGAGACAGATGACATGATGTAAACGACAATCACTGGCTTCTACGTTAGGCTTCCAGTGATTGGTTTAACAATCAATGAACTCAGCACGTTTAGCCTGTTACAAACAACACGCGTCTTTATCACACCCCCTCAAAATAAACTAAATTGCTTCTTTTTTTTTCACCTATGAAAAAAATTGTACGCACAGTGCGTACAGGATTCCGGCTGGCGGCGCCACTGGTACTCGATGTAGACTGGTCAGATACTGGAGATATTTTCCGAATCAGTACGACATCCGGGAACTTTTCGCATACTGCAGATTTAGCTTTTGTTCGCATACTGCATACTACATACTACATATTTGCCAAATCAGTACGTACTAGCAGTATAGTATGCAGTTTAGAATACAGCCTGTGTGTGTTTGTGTGTGTTGTAGTGTGTGTGTACCTTCCATCTGTTGCCGCAGCTGTTACACAACACGAAGGTCGTCATGGGCTCGTCAGCGCTGCGAATCTGAACCTGAACACACACAAACAGACATTTTTATGTATTTTTATGTATTTATGTATGTATGTGTGTGTGTGTGTGTGTGTGTGTGTGTGTGTGTGTGTGTGTGTGTGTGTGTGTGTGTGTGTGTGTGCAGACCTGTGTGTATGAGCAGCTCTTCCCGTGACACTTGTTGCAGATGAACATGTCCGTCTCGGTGCCTCCGACCTTGGACAGCTGGTGTTCTCTGATCGACTCCTTGGTCAACGCCTCGCGCATCTGCTTCATCTCCGCACTCGCCATCTCCTACACACACACACACACACACACACACACACACACACTGATCAGACTACATCTTACTCCATGGTCTTTGGTACAAAACATGACCTAAAAATGAAATCTAATAACTTAAAGGGACAATGAGGAGTTTTGTTAAAGTGAAGTGTTTCCACACTACATTTATGAGCCTCCGCACCGTGAAATTCTTTGACCGGCGCAAGACAGACTCATGTTTTCATTCATCAAGAATTAAAGTCAGAGGTTGGAAGACGATCACATACCGTCGTAGTTCCCACCATAAACGGAGATTCGGCGGCGTTATTCTCATGACTCGCCACGAAACCGAAAGTAAAGAAACGCTGGTCGGCTCGCCCAGCATTTCCACCACCACTAATAATAACAAAATAACCATAGAGACAAAACCATAGATTTATCTACAATGGACCATTAACAAGTGGTAACGGAGATTCATCCACATTAATATGAAACTTTTCATTCTGTGACATAAACTATAAACTGTTTTCTTGTCTGTAACAACATCTCTGTCCGTCCTGGGTGATGATCCCTCCTCTGTTGCTCACCCTGAGCTTTCTCCTGGTTTTCCCTGTTAAAAGGGTTTTCCATGGAGTTTTTCCTCAGTGGATGTGAGGGTCTAAGGACAGAGGATGTTGTTATGATGGGATGTAAAGCCCTTTGAGACAAACTGGTGGTACAACCGGGCTATACTAATAAAACTGCCTTGCCTTTTTTATAACCAAATAGAAACTCCTCGTTGTCCCTTTAAATACATTTTCTGAATTAATGAATGAATGAACTGAGGCTGCGTCCAGGTGTGTGTGTGTGTGTGTGTGTGTGTGTGTGTGTGTGTGTGTGTGTGTGTGCTACCTCGGCCGTCATGCTGGCGATGCGTTCAGGTGCGATGTTTCCACACAGGACGTTCCGCCGCAGGTCTGGGTTCTTCTGGTCCTTCAGGTTGGAGATGCGGCTTCGCAGGCGACTTTTATACTTCACGTCTGTGGATTTAAACTCCTGGAAGATCTGTGAGCAGCACACACACACCGTCAAGGAGGCAACACACACACACACACACACACACACACACACACACACACCGTCAAGGAGGCAACACACACACACACACACACACTGAGCTGAAGTGTTGAAGGATATGATCTTCAATCTGAGCCGCCAGGTGGTCACAGTCCACTCCGATGGTCCTGTGGTCTCCTGCAACACACACACACACACACACAGTAATTAATTTACACTTTAAAGTTTAGTTTAGTTTAGTTTTTATTGGCACATTATAAAACCTGTAGCCTGTAACAATGAAAATAGTAAAATTAAACATTGAAACTTATTTACTCATAATATATAAATGGGTTATAAATATATATATTCATAAATTAGCTATCAAGCTTTCTTGTCATTATAATCTATACAATAAGTTAATTTATGAGTTTATCTAACTGGATTTATTCTAACATATTATCACTAATCTGTATCTCTCTATATAGTCATATATAAAGACACATACAAACACATTCATACATACAAAGACAAACTAAAGGTAACATGAACTGAAGCTGTGAGAGCACTGAACTCTGAGAGCGCACTGTCGAATGGCTGTTAAGAACTGCTGCTGCACTTTAACTTTCAACCACTTTACTTTAACTGCTGCTGCTTTTTTTAAAATTATTATTACTATTAAGAGTATTTATTTAGTATCTTTTTAATTAACATAGGATTTTATTTTGTATGCTTTTATTCTATTTGAATGTTCAGATTTTTTGCACTGCTTTTAATCTAGGAGCACACAATTTCATCTCGTGTACACCGTACAAGAAATGACAAATACAAAACCTTTGAAACCAGATGTTTGTGCTGAAACCAGATGTCTGTGCTGAAACCAGATGTCTGTGCTGAAACCAGATGTTTGTGCTGAAACCAGATGTCTGTGCTGAAACCAGATGTTTGTACTGAAACCAGATGTTTGTGCTGAAACAAGATGTCTGTGCTGAAACCAGATGTTTGTGCTGAAACCATTTGTTTGTGCTGAAACCAGATGTTTGTGCTGCCAGTCGGCCTCGGTGTGTGTTGTCAGTGCCTGGACTCTATGCTGGACAAGGAAAGTTGCTGCATAGCGTATAACTGGAGGAGAGTGGGTGAGTTGTTTTAATCTCTTTTCAATAGAAACCAGGCTAAGCTAACAGATGTTTGATGCCTCGTATTATGGGATGGGACCCTGTTGGTACTGTTGATGACGTTTGGTGCTGTTCTGAGCATTATTTGTGGCTGTAAGTGGCTTTTTGATCAGTGGATAGTGGATCCGTATACTGCGCTGTTTGTTATGGTGCGGTCATTGCTAAAGTTGCTACAACTAGAGAAGCTAGCGGTTAGCAGACTTCATCTTTCCAGGGGGGGTCTAACTCGGTGTTATGGTGCGTTGGACCATGGCTTAAATTAACGCCGGAATATCCCTTTAACCCTTAAATGGGCAAGCATATATAAAAAATGCTATTTTCTAATGTTTCTAGGGTAGAATAACACAATTTAAGGATTTTTTTCAAAATATGACCTTTATTTTTCATTTTAGAGTTTGTATCTCCCAAGATACATTACCCGTTTAGGGTATAAATTTGCCATTTACCAAGTTATCAAATATTTCATTTATGAACTTTTAAAACATATTATAAGCAATTAATTAGCCACTCTCTGTGACTCTGTGTGTGTGTGGAGGATAGGACCGCAACTTTTAACACCTGTATATTATTGATTATCTGTAGAGTTTAGGCTTCCAAACATAAGTATATCTGAGAGCGATTATGCCTGTTTATATACAGTACCCCTGTCTGGACAACGTATCCCCCAGGATACAGACATTCAATGCCTGTTCATCAAAGTCGTGTTGATGTAATTCATTATTTTTCAACAAGAATACATAAAATTATCCATAAAGAACAATAATTTCAAAAACAAATCCCCCTAAAATGTAATTAACAAGAAAAACAAAAACACTTTACCTATGTCCAGTGTCTCTGTCCACGTAGGCGGCCATTTTGGAGTTTGACATTAAAGTATCGATTTAGTTTTGAATGCTGCCATAAAGTCACATGACCTGGGTACTTGACCCATCCCCCCTTAAGACTTTCTCATGATATTAAGTTCAGATACTTAATGCCCCCCCCCCCCAGGATACAGAAAGCGTTTAGAAGCCGTGTCCTCACCGTCCATCTGCAGCGCCGCCACCAGCAGCTCTCGACACTTGTTGCGGACGCTGTCGGTGGTGACGGGGGCGGGGGGGAAGGAGGCGACCCGGGGGGGCGGAGCCTCCTCACACTTCTTACTGCTGCTGACACACACACACACACACACACACACAGAGGAGAGACATTCAGTTACCAATCAGCTGCTCCTGTAGGTGACCTCACTGTGACCTCACTGTGACATCACACTGCAAAAACTCAAAATCTTACCAAGAATATTTGTCTTATTTCTAGTCAAAACAAATCTCATTCTACTTAAAATAAGACTCATCACATTAAAAGCAGCTGGTTTTTAGACACTTTTTACTTCTTTCAAGCAGATTTTCACTTGAAATAAGTAGAAAAATCTGATAGTGGAGCAAGTTTTTCTTTCTTATTACAAACACAAAAAACTTGCTTTCACTGGCAGATTTTTCTACTTATTTCAAGTGAAAATTAGTTTGAAACAAGTGAAAATGATCTAAAAATAAGTTCATTTTTAGGTGATGAGTCTTATTTTAAGTGGAAAGAGATTAGTTTTGACTAGAAATGAGAGGTTTTGACAAGAAATAATTCTTGAAAAGATTTTGAGTTTTTGCAGTGCACCGAGCGACAGTGTGACATCACCTCTTCTCGGTGCTGCCACAGTCCTTGGAGGTGGACGATGACCTCACAGGAGAACTGTCCTTCTTCCTGTCCTCCACCTTCCCCTCCGAGCCGTCGAGCAGCTTCTTCCACGACTTGATGAGAGCTTTGGCCAAAGTCTGAACCTCCTCGTCTGAGCTCTGTTTCCTCACCGCATTCACCGACATGCCCACTCTGGTGGACTACACACACATGCACACAGAGACAGACACACACACACACAAACACACAGACACACACAGACACACACACACACACAAAGAGGAGGGAGATTAGAGACATTAATGTGAGCGAGTTCTCCAATATTATCTGGGACACTTGATTCTGTTAAAATGTTAATATGACAAAATGTAAAAAAAAAAAAAATGTTAAAGCAGAAGTAAGTGGTCTGGTCGTTTTCGCTAATGCTGCGTTCCAGGCAGGCTTTTGAAACCGTAAATTACAGCTTCAAGTCACAACTTACGACTTTGTAGCGTTCCAGGCAACCCACTCGTGTTTCTCCGACCTGTTTTACCGGTGAAAGTCACTATAACGGCCACTCGTAACTTCTGACCCGTGAACTCGTACCAGATCGAACTGGTACGACTTCACAGGTCGGAAAAATACGAGTTTCCTTGAACGCACCATAACAGTCCTCGTCCCTACGTCGCCACATTCACGGCGTTCCTTGGCTGCACACACAGCCCTGCATGCCGTTCTCTCTCCTCATTGGATAAAAACTGTAGGATACGATAAATGTTTTCTCCTGGGCTCAGAGCAGAGCAGAGTGACTGACAGACCCGTGTTTCAGTCCAAACACTCTATGTAAGTGATTGCTGTCGGAAGATATAACTATTTAAGACTTATATTAACACAAATATATCACTCACTTCTGCTTTAATGTTCATATGTGAAAATGTTGAAATGTTAATGTTAAAACTTAAAGTGGTACACCAACATTTTCTTTTTGTGTCTTGCCTCACTCCCGAGTCCATGACCAGCAGATAGGCACCATCCTTTCCACTGTGCGTGCAGTAACAAGGGAGACGCTGGAAGTGTATAGGTAGTGTTAGCCTGCCTCCACCTAAAGTCGCTAATTAGCTTAGCTCAAACGCTGGAAGTGTATGGGTAGTGTTAGTCTGCCTCCTACCTAAAGTCGCTAAAGCTTAGCTCAAACACTGGAAGTGTATGGGTAGTGTTAGCCTGCCTCCACCTAAAGTCGCTAATTAGCTTAGCTCAAACGCTGGAAGAGTGTAGGTAGTGTTAGCCTGCCCCCACCTAAAGTCGCTAATTAGCTTAGCTCAAACACTGGAAGTGTATGGGTAGTGTTAGCCTGCCTCCTACCTAAAGTCGCTAATTAGCTTAGCTCAAACACTGGAAGTGTATGGGTAGTGTTAGCCTGCCTCCTACCTGAGCTGAAATCAGCAGTCAGAAGCTGATTTCATTTTAGCTCTAAACTCTGTAAATATATCGCTTTATCCACATTTCAAACATGTTTAGGTGAGAAAGTAGCCGTTTAGATCAGCAGTGTGTCTTTAATTTGTCTAAATACCAGCTGTTTACTATTTTGTTTTTCGGCGCTACTCAAGCTAGCTGTTGTGACCAACGCACTTCCGGTTACTTTCACAAAATAAAACACCCGTTTCCCTTTACATACAGAAAACCATGACGATAGAATTTGTGCTTTTACTTTGAAATAGAAAGCTAACCTACCCTCGATGTAGCTAGCTTGAACCAAAATAAAGCGTCTTTGCTTGAACCCTTCATTTTGACCGATCTGGTCCCGAGTTTTGTCAGCTCTGAAACGAAGATCGGCCTGTCGGTTTCCATTTAGAGTTGCTGAAGAGTTTCTCTGATGACTTTAGGTGGAGGCAGGCTAACACTACCCATACACTTCCAGTGTTTGAGCTAAGCTAATTAGCGACTTTAGGTGGAGGCAGGCTAACACTACCTATAGATAGATATCACGTGACGTCACACAGCGTTCGCAGCTGGTCACAGCGCCATCTTGGGTACCGACTTCCAAAGGCAGTCTATGGGCTGTGACCTAATACATCCATGGCTGTGACATCAAATCTCACAAAAATAGTGGATAAACCTTTTTTTATTACATGGCTCTATTGAATGTCGTATTCCGATAATTTATTGATATTTCTGATATTTATTTACATCTTGATTTTGCATTTAACAGTCTGTTATTCCTGTTTAACAGATCGTTGCTAAGTAAAATACACCGTTGCTAGGGACGCCGCTCTGATCAGCGCAGCACAGAAAAGAGAAACCAGAGCGATAGATAAAACAGTGGCGACAGCTTTTGATTAGCGGCTAATTCAACAGCAGTGATGGATAACTGTACCGGAGAGGCTCAACATGAGCTTCATCTGAGGAATAAACGGCAGCTTTTACCTGACGGGAGACCGACGCCTGAGCTACGGTAGCTAACAGCTAGCAGGTTTTACCTACTTTTTCCTCTCTCCCTCCCTCTCTTTCTTACACACGCACGGCCCAGGTTGTCTGTCATATTGTAAACCTTGTAATAACAGCTTGTTGAGTACAGTTAACACTATTGCTGCCTCGTTTTAAGTGTGGATTAATTGTTAACGGTTTGTTTAATGTGAGTGGTGGTCATCGTGTCCTGATGAGTTGGGTTTTAATAACAGCTGATAACGTAACTGTGTGTGTGGCATGGATTGTGATGAGAAGGTGTTGCACATATTTTAAGACTTATCTGTGCAAACCATGGTGCAAAACCTGTTTGTTGTGACTTTTTGCGTGATAAGATGATTTGCCGAATTCTTCTTCCATTCCTGCAGCCTTTTGTCTCAATGTTAACTCATTGAGTGCCAGCCCTTTTATAAAATGGTCAGTGCCATGTGCCAGCGTTTCGGGGCATTTTGAGTAATATTTTAAGACCAAGAGAATATTTTGTATTATGACTCTGAAAACACAAAATAGCTCAAAGGAAAGAGGAGACTCTCTATTTAACTAGGGAAAAACCATTTGTTTGTACCTTGTTCCATTCTTAATTTATCTTAAGTTTAATAGAGCCTGGTTGCACCAAAAAGACCACTTTTTTTCTAGAAAGCTGAGAAAAATGCATTTTTGTGAAAGAGAGTCTCTCAAGACAAACAGTGATTTATCCGTTTTAATTTTGGCTTCAGAAACATGTAAGACATCTGAAAATTTCATTTCACATGTTTTTTCATTGTACAAAAAAAAAAAAAAAATACAACAAGTAGGAGTCCTACTATGCAGAGTGATGCCTGCTCTCCTACTCCTCCTGCAGTTGCTGCCCCCTCACCCTCTCCTCCCCCTCCTCCCCCCCTCTCTGCCCCTCCCCTCCCCTCCTTCTCCTCCTGCTGCTTCCCCTCGTCTCTGAAGGAGGGAGGGAGACGTCGTGGCGTCTTCAGCCTCTGTGCTGGACGCGGCCGCGGCAGCGACGCACCGCGCTGATCTCTCGGTTCGTCGTCACGTCGGTTAGACAGCAACTGGTGAAACTGACTCCGCGATCCGCTTTCGCCTCGGCATTTCGGTGCTGATCATCTAGATCAGTTTACCTTTCCTGCCTCCTCCGATCACTTCATGCTGGAGCTATGCTAATAGCATCCGTGGCTAAGCTTTCCTCCAGCTCCACGTTACACTTGTTCCAGGCTCTGCCCGTCGTTTTCCTCTAGAAATAGAAACTTTTCCCAACTTTTTTATCTCTGTACCGATCGCACTCGTCTTCTCCTTCCTCTTCACTTCTTGCTCTGATCTACAGTCTTCTTCGTTCTACACATCCCAGAAGCCCCAAAATTACTCACAGTGTGCGCAACAGCGTCCCCATTTACCAGCCGCAGAAAACTGCATTTGACGTATATATACGTCAATGGCACTCAATGAGTTAACGATGGCAAAATGTCAAGATATTTTATTACTTTATGAAAATAAATGTCTGTGAGTTAAAAAGAAGTGGGCTACGCATTTCTGATTTGATTTGGCTTTTCGTGCATTTGGTTAAACACATAAGTAACAGGTTGAGAGAGAGAGAGAGACGAGGAGAGAGAGAGAGAGAGGTCCGCTGGGTGAGCTAGATTAACTTTTAACGGGAGAGAGAGCGGCGCACCGCGCTGTCAAAGCTCGTCTCAGCAGAAATGATGTGTGCTTTCAAGGCAAGGCCATCAAAATGAGAAATATCCATATCCAAACTACATCAGGCAGCAGTCATTTCTGGTCAGAGAGGATGTGGCTGCACTGAGCTGAATAGACAGTCCCTCCAGGATTTCGCAGGCTTTTTTTGTGATTGTTGCGGCCTAGAATGCAAAATCTGTAGACATGATATACATTTTTATTTGTGCTCTGTCGGTGTTTATTTATCTTTGAAGCTACTTATAGATCGCCTGTTTTGGAGGCAATTATAGCAATTCATCTGAGGGGAAAAAGAAAGGAGGAGGAAAAGTGATTGACGGATTAACTCGGGTCAAAATCACTGCTCCTCCCCGTGGACAAATGAGGCACTGCAGCTGATTTTCACACGGGCTGCAGAGGGGCGTTAACAGTCGTGGCTGCGTTCGCTACGTCATCGCGGGGGGATTAAATTATCGCCACGGGCCAAGCGGGGAACTTCTAGGTGGCTACATCTGTACCTATACACTTCCAGCATTTGAGCTAAGCTAATTAGCGACTTTAGGTGGAGGCAGGCTAACACTCAGGGCTCGACAGTGCGAGCCCCTCGTCGCAAATGCGAGTAAAAAACAGATCAATGCGAATTGTGAAATGCAATTAGTAGCACGTGTGCGACTACCGAATTTTTCCGTTCAATAAATGTTTTATGATGTGTTGCGAACGTTTGGAGGTTGTGGCCGGTTGTGCACTTGAATGCTGCCTCAGCAGAAAAAAAGAGACTGCACGCGGAACCAAACCGAAGCGCAGCGCCCTGAGCAGAGGCAGTTTCAGATCGGCGCACATGTCAACCGGTCTGCCCGGTCGCACATCTGGCGCTGTCCGCTCCCTGTGACCAGCCAAGCCCCCGCGAAGGCCCCCGCTCCGCCTCCGCGGGCAGTGCGTCCGTACACGTAGTTCATTCATATGCTCACAACCCAAAGCAACGCCGTAGCCGCGAGCTCTCGGTGTGACGGCGATGTTGTTCGTGCATGTCCATGGAGCTGTGCGCCGTGGTTCTCTACGTTGCTGTGTCAGGCAGGTGTTTCCCACGGAGCTCGGCCCCATTTGAACGGAAGCCCGTACTATATGAAAAGACGTCGCGTCCGCGATGTAGAATGTGTAGAAACACACATTTCAGGACCACTGACTTGAATAATCGGGTCAGACAAATGTAAACACACAAGGCTGAACATCACTGGACATGTCTGTTGGGATTATACAAAAAAGTAAAGTAAGGTAGAGCTGTCAAGATGTAGGCTATGCAGTATACTGTAGGCTATCATCACTCATTTCCAATGTACAGGTGCATTAGAATATCATGGAAGAGTTTATTAAGGCCTATGTCACTAATTCAATTCAAAAAGTGAAACTAACTAACACATTATATACTGTAGCCTATATGAAGACCTGAAATTCAGTATTCCCAAATATGTAAATACTACAAAGGACCTTTTTTTTCTCTTTTCTTTAAAGCATTTTTAATAGGCTATAGAAATGTTGTCCATCTATATGCACTCAATACTTGGTTGGGGCTGTTTGATTTGAACTACTGGAAATTGACTTTTCCATGATATTATAATGTATTTAAATGCACATGTATTATGTTAATGGTGAGTGTCACCGCTCTAAGCTCTTTTTTGGTCCTGACCCGTTGGCATCCCTGTTAAAAAGCTATGAATTCAAACATCCTTCTGGAAAACTACAAGCTCTTGCCTTCCGGTAGAAGGTATAGACTCCCTAAATGCAGACTGAATCGTTTAAAATTCTCTTTTGTACCCACCTCCATCAAACTTTTAAACAGCTCTGTAGATGGTGTACGCTGAGGCCTGGGAGGTGTGCAATAACTCTTGTTTTTATTTCTTATCTGGGAGATGTGCAATAACTGATGCTTGTTTGTCTGTTTGTTTGTTTACTTTTTTTAATCTTGTTAACCCTTGACTGGGTGTGTCATGAGTGTGTGTGTACATGTCAACTGTCATTTATGTATGTTATGTATATTAAGGCAGCTTTTTTACCATGCACTGAGTCCACAACAAATTTCCCCTGTGGGACATTAAAGTTTATTCTATTCTATTCTATTCTATTCTGAATTGAACTGTTTTGCTTATAAATGCCTCCTCATTGACCTCATATCACGTTATTATTTAAAATTATTTGTGTGCTACTAAAATTATTTGTGTGCTACTAGATTTTTCAACTTAGTAGCACACGTGCTACCAGGGAAAATGCTAAGCGTCAAGCCCTGCTAACACTACCTATACACTTCCAGTGTTTGAGCTAAGCTAATTAGCTACTTTAGGTGGAGGCAGGCTAACACTACCTATACACTTCCAGTGTTTGAGCTAAGCTAATTACGGGCGATACGGCTCTATCTCCCTTGTTACTGCACGCACAGTGGAAAGGATGGTGTCTATCTGCTGGTCATGGACTCAGGAGTGAGGCAAGACACGAAGAAAAAAATGTTGCCGTATCCCTTTAAAAATGTTAATATGTTAGAATGTTAAAAATGTTAGGTTTGAAGTAGTAGTAGTAGGTGGATACTAGTAAATAGACAGTAATGAAGCTGAGCTGGAGTTTCTCACCTGCAGCGTCTCCAGAGACATCTTGATGTTCTTCAGTTCCCTCAGCAGGTCCAGAGCTCCGTCCTAGAGACACAACAACACAACAACAACAACCTTTATGTTCCTCAGTCAAACAACAAAAACCTCAGTCAAAGACCAGAGATAACAGACAGGTGATAAATCTATAATCTATATGTTCTATATCCTTATTAAGTGACCAGTGACCACGCCATTACGCCATGACGCCATGATGCCATCGCTGAGGGGTTGAAGCAGGTGAGACAGAGTGATGAAGATGAAGCCGTTTCTATGGATACAGCTCTGTCTCACTGCTGCTGGACTCTTCATGAAAGCAGGAAGTGTGATGGTGGTGAATTCAACCCATCAGCTGCAGCTCGTAGTCAGAGAAGACGTGGAAGAGCGTTAGTTCAGAGTGGAGGAGCAAAGTGACACGACACAGATGAGACGGATCAGCAGAGGAGAGGAAACATCTGGAGCTGAAACATCTGGAGCTGCAGCAGCTGCTCCATGTTTCCATGTCGCCACGTCAACATCAGATCCATCAAACATCCAGAGGTCACATGACCCACGGAGGAAGAACAGGACGAAGAAGAGAAGAGTGACGACTTCATACTAAACTCCAGAGAGACATTTCAACTTTAAACGACATCACTGCATCTCTGTCCCAACACACAACTGAGCTGAGGGACCACAACTTCTCCATCACAGCTGCTGCAGACTCAGACTCAGACTCAGACTATCATTATCATAGATTAGCAGGGCTAACGGTTAGCTACCTGTTTAACTTTAATAACTCAGTGACTCAATAAACGCTCCATGAAAAAAATATTTTCTCCAGCGGATATCTGAGTTCCAACATGACTGAGCTAACTGGAGTAGTTTCATGTTGTGTCCCACAACGGGAGGGTTCTAACAGCTGACGTCCTGCTGTTAGCTTAGCTACCGCCGTTAGCTTCATAGGTTGTGTCCGAAATCACTCACTCATTCCCTCCTCCCTACTCACTATATAGTGAATTCAATATAGTGACTATATAGTGACTCACTGGTCAAATAAAAAAACACTTTTGGACACTACTCCGCCGCACAGTTAATGACGTATCACGTTGCGTAATTAAAACGTTCCGACCGCGTTTGTAACGGCCGGTGTAGTTACCATGGATACAACCATGGTAACGGCCGGTGTAGAGGAGTAAAGCATTAAGCGGTAATATATATTTTTAAGCATCAAAGATGTTCAATCAAACCCACATAGTTTGAAACAACATTCAAAACACACACAGCCAGTGTCACAACTAAGCATAACGTCTGCTAGCTTAATGCTAACGTTAATGTAAAACACCATAGACGGGCTAACAGAAATTAGCCTCGCTATCCAGAGTCAGTGGTCAGTTTATAACGCTTGTTAGGAAATTTGCTCCGACGTTTGTTGTGGGAGTCTGTGGGAGTCTGTGGAAGCAGCGACCGGACAACTCTGGCAGCTGGACACATTTATTGAGGCTGCTGCACTACTTCATTTATTTGGTAGCTACACCGGTCACTACTTCATTTATTTGGTAGCTACACCGGTCACTACTTGCATTTATTTGGTAGCTACACCGGTCACTACTGCATTTATTTGGTAGCTACACTATTTGGTAGCTACACCGGTCACTACTTGCATTTATTTGGTAGCCACACCGGTCACTACTTCATTTATTTGGTAGCCACACCGGTCACTACTTGCATTTATTTGGTAGCTACACCGGTCACTACTTCATTTATTTGGTAGCTACACCGGTCACTACTGCATTTATTTGGTAGCTACACCGGTCACTACTGCATTTATTTGGTAGCTACACCGGTCACTACTGCATTTATTTAGTAGCTACACCGGTCACTACTTGCATTTATTTGGTAGCTACACCGGTCACTACTTGCATTTATTTGGTAGCTACACCGGTCACTACTGCATTTATTTGGTAGCTACACTGGTCACTACTGCATTTATTTGGTAGCTACACCGGTCGCTACTTCATTTATTTGGTAGCTACACCGGTCACTACTTCATTTATTTGGTAGCTACACCGGTCGCTACTTCATTTATTTGGTAGCTACACCGGTCGCTACTGCATTTATTTGGTAGCTACACCGGTCGCTACTGCATTTATTTGGTAGCCACACCGGTCACTACTGCATTTATTTGGTAGCCACACCGGTCACTACTGCATTTATTTGGTAGCTACACCGGTCACTACTTCATTTATTTGGTAGCTACACCGGTCTCTACTGCATTTATTTGGTAGCTACACCGGTCACTACTGCATTTATTTGGTAGCTACACCGGTCACTACTGCATTTATTTGGTAGCTACACCGGTCACTACTTCATTTATTTGGTAGCTACACCGGTCACTACTTGCATTTATTTGGTAGCTACACCGGTCACTACTGCATTTATTTGGTAGCTACACCGGTCACTCTGGGCCGGTGTGTTAACGGCGTCGACAGTTGTCGGTCTGAGAAGTGAAGTCACTTCCTCGTTCAACAAACTGCAATCCCCTCTTCTTCCTCTGGGGGCTGGTGTCAGAAAGCAGCATTCTCCATAGACCCCCATGTTAAAATCACCCACTTTACATCCTCAATAAACATATTAAAAGCCTGGTGTCAGAACGTTTTCTGGTCTCAATCGATAGTTTCTACCCCTGCACACACTCTGAGGGGGTTTAACTAAATCCAACATGGCGCTGTTCAGGCCGCCATATTTGAGTCACAAAAACGACTCCCCAAAACCAATGGGTGACGTCACAGATGCTATGTCCATGTTTTTTTTTTTTTTACAGTCTATGGTAAAAACGTATTCATGAAAACAATATTTAATTTTTGCTAATAAAAAGTTACAGACTGTCCCTCACTGCAAAACAAAAATTCTAAATCTTACCAATAATATTTGTCTTATTTCTAGTCAAAATAAATATAATTCTACTTAAAATAAGACTCATCACATAAAAAGCAGCTTGTTTTTAGACACTTTTTACTTCTTTCAAGCAAATTTTCCACTTGAAATAAGTAGAAAAATCTGATAGTGGAGCAAGTTTTTCTTTCTTATTACAAGCACAAAAAAACTTGCTTTCACTGGCAGATTTTTCTATTTATTTCAATTGAAAATTAGTTTGAAACAAGTGAAAATGATCTAAAAACAAGTTAATTTTTAGGTGAAGAGTCTTATTTTAAGTGGAAAGAGATTAGTTTTGACTAGAAATGAGACATTTTGACAAGAAACAAGACAAATATTCTTGGAAAGATGTTGAGTTTTTGCAGTGCAGGTGTCACTATGACGCTGAGTGTGAAGGATTTACCTGGAGAAGCTTCATCATGATGATGCTGATGGGCTGCAGCTGCGGGATGTTTGAGTTTCTTTTCAACCAATCAGAGGCGGCGGTGGTTTATGACCAGTTACTATGTCCAAACACCAGAATAAAGCAGCAGCAGCAGCAGCGTGTTGTGTTGTGTTGTGTTGTGTGTTACACAAGCCGAGCTGAGCCGAGCTGAGCTGAGCACCCTCTCTGTTTCCAGCATGTTCCTCTGGGCCGGTGGAGGCAGAGCGACATCCCATCATCACCACCACCACCACCTGACTGAGTGAAGTGTTGGTCACTCACCGTGTTGTGTTTCTGCACCATGGTGTCCAGCTTCTTGGCGATGCGCTCCACCTCCTGGTCCTTGGCCATGTCGCTGCTGTCGCTGCTGTCGCTGCGTCGCTGCGTCCTGTCGCTGCTGCGGAGACTCAACTCTCCCTCCGCCGGCGGAAGCTCAACTCTCTCCCGGTGTGTCTATGTGTGTCTGTGTGTGTCTCTCCCAGCTGCTGCTGCTGCTGCTGCCTCACGTTTGTTGTTGTGGGAGCCCAGGGGGATTCTGGGAGTTGTAGTTTCTGTTCCTCTCCTTCTCATCCTGGATGAACTCTGGAGGGAGACCGACTCCACACTGCAAAAACTCTAAATCTTTCCAATAATATTTGTCTTATTTCTTGTTAAGAAGGTCTAATTTCTAGTCAAAACGAATCTCTTTTCACTTAAAATAAGACTCATCACCTAAAAATTAACTTGTTTTTTAGATAATTTTCACTTGTTTCTAACTAATTTTCAATTTAAAAAAGTAGGTTTTTTTTAGGTAAGTTTTTTGTACTTGTAATAAGAAAGAAAAACTTGCTCCACTATCAGATTTTTCATTTCAAGTGAAAATCTGCTTGAAAGAAGTAAAAAGTGTCTAAAAACAAGCTACTTTTAATGTGATGAGTCTTATTTTAAGTAGAATGAGAATTGTTTTGACTAGAAATAAGACAAATATTCTTGGTAAGATTTTGAGTTTTTGCAGTGCTGTCATCCAACTACACGTCACTGCACTGCAAAAACTCAATAATCTTAACAAGAATATTTGTCTTATTTCTAGTCAAAATGTCTCATTCTACTTAAAATAAGACTCATCACCTAAAAAAAAATCTTGTTTTTAGATAATTTTCACTTGTTTCAAACACATTTTCACTTGAAATAAGTAGAAAAATCTGATAGTGGAGCAAGTTTTTCTTCCTTATTACAAACACTAAAAACTTGTTTTCACTGGCAGATTTTTCTACTTATTTCAAGTGAAAATCTGCTTGAAAGAAGTGAAAATGATCTAAAAACAAGTTAATTTGTAGGTGATGAGTCTTATTTTAAGTGGAAAGAGATTAGTTTAGACTAGAAATGAGACATTTTGACAAGAAATAAGACAAATATTCTTGGAAGGATTTAGAGTTTTTGCAGTGTGAAGTCGCCTGTGGACGGTGGCTTCAGGTTATCAGATTATCACAGATACCTCAAAACATCAGTGTTTAATTTGAATGTCATGTCATGCTTTCATCTCATCAGAATTCGTCATAGCTACAGTTTTGGTCCAAACTGAGCTGTGTGTTCATCTATGGATCAAAAACCTTTCAATCAGTTCTACACATTTGAAAACTTAGGAAAAATACAAAATTATATCAAGACTTTTCAAATGTTTCAGGACTTAAAAAATAAACAAAACACCAGTGGAGCTGAAGGAAGAAAGTTCAGATTTCACTTTAACTGTTTCACAAATGAATATATGAATGAAACGACACACAATCTCATTTCAACAGGTTTTTATTTTGTTTGAATACATTTTCATTTCTTCCTCCATCTTTTCTTTAATATTGTGTTTTATTTGTGACATTTGAAGGCATCAGAATAAACTGAGGATGAGTTTTATGGATGGATGTGTGTTTACTGTGTCCGTCCACTAGATGTCAGTGTTAAGTTGTGTTGTACTGGGCGACACACACATACGCTGTCTACAGTAATCACACACACACACACACACACACACACACACACACAGTTTGCATTTGATCTGTGTGTTTGGTTCTTTATCTTCAGTCATTAAACTCTTTTAAATAAAAACCTCTGGTTCTTTTCTGACTCTTTGGTCCTCTAACTGTTTTTATAGTTTTCACTCATAGTCTTGAGTTAATAACATAAAGTTTTATTCTACAGTCTGGAGTGAAAACGATGTAAAGAGAAATAAACAGGTTAGAGGGGAAGATGCAGCTGTTTACAGATGTGGGGCTGTGGGCCAGATGTTGAGCTGCAGCTGCAGATGTTGATCAGTGTGTTGGTGTGAAGAGCAGTTAGAGACTCCAGCTGTCAGCAGCCCAGGTGCATTGTGGGTAATTTACAACAAACACAAGTCTGGATTAAAACCAGTTGATGAGTCTGTAACGTACAGATCTGATCCTGGGTCTGTTGAGAGGAGCACGGTGTTGAATCTGAGGCCCCATCCACACGAAAACGCGGCTTCACTGAATCCGATCTTTTTCTTAATCGTTTTGAAAAAAATCTCCGTAAACACGGCATCGTTTTCAAAAATATCTGCGTCCACACTGATCCAGTGAAAACGACCCAAAACGCTGTAGTACCTACATACTGCAGGCGTGTGTGGAGCGTGTGTGTCGCTGCAGCGCTGCCACACATAAACACTTAAAACAGCTGAAGAAGACGGGAAGTCCCCGCTGTAATTCAATAGAAGAAGAAGTCCCCCGCTGTATTCAAACTCAAACATGGATTAAATGTTGACAGGGAGTCGTGTCAGAGTAAATATGATGATCAGTGATGATTAAACAGGCGCGATTCAGCCGCAGCGTCTGAGCGACGCGACGTTAGTCGGCCGTTGTTGTTGTTACGTGCATAGACTGTCAGTGTGCAGCAGCTGCTGCAGCGGTGTGTGTGTGTGTGTGTGTGTGTGTGTGTGTCTCAGGTTACAGGTAGAGCGGCGGGGGGCATGACATCATCATTTCTGAAAAAGTCCGTATTGGCCGTCCACACGGAAACGCTGGGGCGGTGTTTTCAAATTTTCCCACTCTGGGACCCGTTTTCAAAAAATACCGTTTTCACCCCCTGAAAACGCCGGATCCGTGTGGACGCGAGGCCAATCCGATAAAGTATTTATCCGGATTCGAAAAAAACGGCATCGTCTGGACGGGGCCTGAGCTGGGACCAGGGGTCGCTGCTTCTTAAAGGGATAGTTCACCCAAAATTGAAATTTCCCTCGTTATCTCCTCCCCCTCATGTGGACTAAGGGCTGGGAGAAGTTTCAGAGTCCTCCGTGGCTTCTCTGAGTTACAGGGGGTCTCGGCGTAGCAGTGCATGTCCATATGACGGTTGCAAATGGACACCAACTGTCTTCATAACAAAAAGATACACCAATAAACATCCAGATACCTCCATGCATTCAAGCTTGTTTGTAGTGGAAGCTTCCGCTACAAAACAAGCTTGAAATATAGACTTATTTAATTTCTTTTGGGACAATTTCTCATGTCGGGGCTTCAATACAAGAGGGACATTACATACGAGCAGCATGGAGGTATCTGGATGTTTTTTGGTCTGTCTTTTTGTTACGAAGACAGTTGGTATCCATTTGCAACCGTCATATGGACATGCACTGCTACGCCGAGACCCCCTGTAACTCAGAGAAGCCACGGAGGACTCTGAAACTTCTCCCAGCCCTTAGTCCACATGAGGGGGAGGAGATAATGAGTTGAGAAATTTCAATTTTGGGTGAACTATCCCTTTAAAGCACCACAGCTGCAACATCTGTAACATGTGTAACCAGGACAACACGACACAGAGCTGAACTCGTCACTCGTCTCATGTCTCATGTCGTTTCCATCACACAACGTTGTTACTGCCAGTCTAAGTGTGTGTGTGTGTGTGTGTGTGTGTGTGTGTGTGTGTGCTGCGAGGGAGAAGAAGATGCAGAGGAGAGAAACTCATCCAAGATCTCAACAGAAACAGATAATTCACATGTTTTTAAAGGGATAGTTCAACATTTTTGTCAAATTGGCCCATCACCATAATCCCTATAGTCATAGCAGTAGGTTCGTTACCTTTAATTGTCGGTGCAAGCTGTTTTTAGAACGGCGGAGCAGAGCCGTGAGCTGCTCAGAGCTACGCTACAGAGGCTCATTATGGGATGTCTTGGTTTCCCTCCATCAAACTCATCAAATACACAATCCAACAACTCCACAACGCTCTGGTGGACAAGTTGTGAGCTGCACATTCACCACGCTATGAGATAATAACACAACGTTACCACACAGAGTTGTTTTAGAGGGAAATTCAGAGACTGTTGATGAAAAACTGTCCAACGTGCATCAGAGGTTTTACATGAATTTCCCTCTAAAACAACTCTGTGTGGTAACGTTGTGTTATTATCTCATAGCGTGGTGAATGTGCAGCTCACAACTTGTCCACCAGAGCGTTGTGGAGTTGTTGGATTGTGTATTTGATGAGTTTGATGGAGGGAAACCAAGACATCCCATAATGAGCCTCTGTAGCGTAGCTCTGAGCAGCTCACGGCTCTGCTCCGCCGTTCTAAAAACAGCTTGCACCGACAATTAAAGGTAACGAACCTACTGCTATGACTATAGGGGTTATGGCAATGGGCCAATTAGCCAAACATGTTGAACTACCCTTTAAGTTGTGAATCATTAGGTTTTGCCAGCTCTGCGGTGGTTTTCTAGGACTCGTTGTTACTCAGAGTGTTAGTCAGATGTGAGGTAATGAAGTCATTTACCATCAGGGAGGAAGACGGACTCAGCTCCAACAATACTTGGCCGTCTCTCTGAAGGAAACTAGAATGGCTGCATCCATCCAGCAGAGAGGAGCTTCCCGTCTGAGCCCGTTAGCCGCCCCGACTCCCTAGGTCCAGAGCGAGGAGAAAGGAGCTTCCTGGTGCTGAGGGTCAGAGTGAACAACCTATATGGGATCAAGGAGAGTGGGCACTTCCTGTTGCAGACGCTTCATCACCGAGACTCCAAAGATCCAGTTGAAACGGAGAAACGCTTCCTGGCGTCAGAGGTGAATGTGAATGAGCTCATAGATCACGAGCAGAGGAACGCTGCCTTCCTGCATCGACCTTCCATTGATCTGACACACACTCAGAACAAACACTTCCTGCTCCGAGCAGAACCAGCTCCTCTGGACCCACAGCTTCATTAAAACACCAAACACCAACATCCAAACGTTTCCATGTGACCTCCACTCAGCCAAATCCTTCAACAACCAGGAAAACCACTTGACGCTCTGCAGCAGCTCGTGTGTCTGAGCAGTAGAGTTCAGCATTTTACTGTTTGTTAATTCCAGTAAAACACAATTTTTTTTAACTATATGACCCTTTTGCCAAAACTTAAAGGAATAGTTGACTCAAAATTGAAATTTCCCTCATTATCTCCTCCCCCTCATGTGGACTAAGGGCTGGGAGAAGTTTCAGAGTCCTCCGTGGCTTCTCTGAGTTACAGGGGGTATCGGCGTAGCAGTGCATGTCAATATGACGGTTGCAAATGGATATTATAGATTATAATTTTTTTTGGAACAATTTCGCATTTCGGGGCTTCACTACAAGAGGGACATTACATACGAGCAGCATGGAGGTATCTGGATGTTTTTTGGTGTGTCTTTTTGTTGTGAAGACAGTTGGTATCCATTTGCAACCGTGATATGGACATGCACTGCTACGCCGAGACCCCCTGTAACTCAGAGAACCCACGGAGGACTCTGAAACTGAAATATCAATTTTGGGTGAACTATTCTTTTAACACACAAAAACCAAAAACATACACACAAAGTACAACATTTCAGACATCACTTCATTCAAAACTATATAAACTCTTTGAAAAAGTGTATTTTTCTATCACAACTTTACAGACAAATAGCAAATCAGCAGCTTTGATACCTACCGTCTGCACAATGTTGTGCCAAATATAAAACACAATCATCTAGAGTCTTGCATTTTATTTGTAGCAAAACAAATGCTGTAAATAAAACTATGAACACAAACGTTAGCGTTGTCTGGATGTGACATTTTTCTTATTTCGTCCTCTTGCTCCTTCTCCTCTACGTGAACGCCTCGGCCTCTGGTTTGAACAACACTGGAGAAAGAAGAAGAGCAAACTGAATCCTGTTTATAGGGTTAAAGTTTTGATTTTCCAGTGATCTCATTGGTTGGTCTGGTTACAGGTGTTTTTCACTGCTGCATTCTGTTTGCATATTCCGGCGTAAGTTTAACCCATGGTCCAACACACCGTAACACCGAGTTCAACCCCCCCTTGAGAGATGAGGTCTGCTAGCCACTTACAGCCACAAATAATGCTCAGAACAGCACCAAACGTTATCAACAGTACAAACAGGGTTCCATCCCATAATACGAGGCAAAAACATCTGTTAGCTTAGCCTGGTTTCTATTGAAAAGAGACGAAAACAACTCACCCACTCTGCTCCAGTTATACGCTATGCAGCAATTTTCCGTGTCCAGGTTAGGGTCCAGGCACTGACACACGTCCGAGGCCGACTGGCAGCACAAACATCTGGTTTCAGCACAAACATCTGGTTTCAGCACAAACATCTGGTTTCAGCACAGACATCTGGTTTCAGCGGCCACCGACAGCACAAACATCTGGTTTCAGCACAGACATCTGGTTTCAGCACAAACATCTGGTTTCAGCACAATCATCTGGTTTCAGCACAAACATCTGGTTTCAGCGGCCACCGACAGCACAAACATCTGGTTTCAGCACAATCATCTGGTTTCAGCACAAACATCTGGTTTCAGCACAATCATCTGGTTTCAGCACAGACATCTGGTTTCAGCACAAACATCTGGTTTCGGCACAAACATCTGGTTTCAGCACTAACATCTGGTTTCGGCACAAACATCTGGTTTCAGCACAAACATCTGGTTTCGGCACAAACATCTGGTTTCAGCACAGACATCTGGTTTCAGCACAAACATCTGGTTTCAGCACAAACATCTGGTTTCGGCACAAACATCTGGTTTCAGCACAGACATCTGGTTTCAGCACAGACATCTGGTTTCAGCACAAACATCTGGTTTCAGCACAAACATCTGGTTTCAGCACAAACATCTGGTTTCAGCACAGACATCTGGTTTCAGCACAAACATCTGGTTTCAGCACAAACATCTGGTTTCAGCACAGACATCCGGTTTCAGCACAGACATCTGGTTTCAGCACAAACATCTGGTTTCAGCACAAACATCTGGTTTCAGCACAGACATCTGGTTTCAGCACAAACATCTGGTTTCAGCAGCCGACTGGCAGCACGAACATCTGGTTTCAGCACAAACATCTGGTTTCAGCACAGACATCTGGTTTCAGCACAAACATCTGGTTTCAGCACAGACATCTGGTTTCAGCACAAACATCTGGTTTCAGCACAAACATCTTGTTTCAGCACAATCATCTGGTTTCAGAGGCCGACTGGCAGCACAAACATCTGGTTTCAGCACAAACATCTGGTTTCAGCACAAACGTCTGGTTTCAGAGGCCGACTGGCAGCACAAACATCTGGTTTCAGCACAAACATCTGGTTTCAGCACAAACGTCTGGTTTCAGCACAGACATCTGGTTTCAGCACAAACATCTGGTTTCAGCACAAACGTCTGGTTTCAGCACAGACATCTGGTTTCAGAGGCCGACTGGCAGCACAAACATCTGGTTTCAGCACAAACATCTGGTTTCAGCACAAACGTCTGGTTTCAGCACAAACATCTGGTTTCAGCACAGACATCTGGTTTCAGCAGCCGACTGGCAGCACAAACATCTGGTTTCAGCACAAACATCTGGTTTCAGCACAGACATCTGGTTTCAGCACAGACATCTGGTTTCAGCACAGACATCTGATTTCAGCACAAACATCTGGTTTCAGCACAAACATCTGGTTTCAGCACAAACATCTGGTTTCAGCACAGACATCTGGTTTCAGCACAAACATCTGGTTTCAGCACAAACATCTGGTTTCAGCACAGACATCTGGTTTCAGCACAAACATCTGGTTTCAGCACAAACATCTGGTTTCAGCGGTTTGCGCGTGGAGAAAATAGACTTGCTAAAGTTGCTACAACTAGAGAAGCTAGCGGTTAGCAGACTTCATCTCTCGAGGGGGGGTCTAACTCGGTGTCACGGTGCGTTGGACCATGGGTTAAACTTACGCCGGAATATCCCTTTAAGTGTTAATTTCAGTGGCAGTGTAGTTTTGAATGATGTGTGTAATGTAGATAACCGTGTGTAACCGTGTACTGAAACGTTATGGTTCATCACAGATCGACTACATGAGTTAGTGGCTTCAATAACTGGACCAGTTTATGAGTCTTATATGGTAAAAAACACTGTAAATGATAAAAGAGTTTGTGTATAACAACACACTCATACACACTCTCTGAACCGCCCACACACAACATGTTGTCACATTATCATGACAAACGTGGAGCCGGTTCTGCTCTGGAAAACCCAACATTAAGGAGACGGATCGATCTGCAGCTTCAGGCAGAAAACAAAGACTTTAATAATTCACTGATAAAACGTTCGTACGACTCGACTTGTGTTGAAGTTGTTGGACAAACACAATGGCGTCGTTATGAGGCGGAAGTGCAGCTGTAATAAACTCATATTCAGTCCAAACATCAAAGGAACACAAACAGGACGAGGAAACATGAATGTGCACAATGAAACGTGTGTGAGCTCACGACTCAAACATCTTATTATTACAGCTAATAACGGTTATGAAACGAGCTGCGACACTTTGAAACACTTCACACAAGGTGAATATTGTTTCATAAAGCAAACACACAGAATGACTTCATCCTCGTGGTGAACAGAGGAACTGAAGCTGAGGACTCTGATCAGCACCTGAGCTTCATGGTTGTTTCACTGCAAAAACTCTACATCTTTCCAAGAATATTTGTCTTATTTCTTGTCAAAATGCCTCAATTTTAGTCAAAACTAATCTCTTTCCACTTAAAATAAGACTCATCACCTAAAAATGAACTTGTTTTTAGATCATTTTCACTTGTTTCAAACTAATTTTCACTTGAAATAAGTAGAAAAATCTGCCAGTGAAAGCGAGTTTTTTGTGTTTGTAATAAGAAAGAAAAACTTGCTCCACTATCAGATTTTTCTACTTATTTCAAGTGAAAATCTGCTAGAAAGAAGTAAAAAGTGTCTAAAAACAAGCTGCTTTTTATATGATGAGTCTTATTCTAAGTAGAATGAGATTTGTTTTGACTAGAAATGAGACAAATATTCTTGGTAAGATTTTGAGTTTTTGCCGTGTTCAAACAAATCAACAAATTAGTTTAGTTAAGTTTTAATAAGTGTATTTGTATCAGGGACAATGTACAGGATAACATTAGTCTGGAGATGAGAGAAGATGCTTTGTACCGGATTTATCTTACTAGCTACTTTCCATCCGTCGTCCCTGGGCCGGTCCCACACGGAAAGAACCTATAGGTTTTAATATAGGTTTGAATATATGTGACATGCACGATCTGATATCACCAAGTACTAAGTGACCAAGTGATATCAGGTCATGCATGTGACATACATAGAATTGTCCGTTTTCATACGCATATATGCTATATATACAGTATATGCTGCATATATGCACAGATAAACTGCATATAGGTTTCATATATGCGCATGAAAATGAGGATATATGAAACCTATATGCAGTTTATCTTTGCATATATGCAGCATATACTGTATATATAGCATATATGTGTGGCGGCCTGGGAAAACCCGTCGGATGTCGCTGACGTTCTATTGTGGCAAATTGCCAAAATAGGTGGAAAAGCACTATTTCCACGATTTTGATATTTTGTGTGATTCTGGTACTTTGAACTCCCTACTACATCCTGGTGAATAAATATTTTAAGAAAACAAAACGGAAAGTACTTATTTATATGTTTTTGTGGCGAGTAAAGCGTTTCATTTTCACCTGAGACACAGAACAGCTGAGCTGCAGCAGCAGCGCTAGAGGAGAGGAGGTCCGTTGTTGTTGTTGAGGTAACATTCAAGGACCCTCGGAAAGCAGAGAATCCTGTGATTCAGATGCTTTTTACAGCTCGTCTTTATCATACACGGTTCAGAAGTTATAATATGTTGTTGATGTTTTGTAACATGTGCAAGTGCCGATTATACGCTCTGTTTAGCGCCGATGCTACGTTCTGTTTGGCATTGATGCTACGTTCGGATTAGCATCGATGCTATGCTAGGTTTAGCATCTGTTCCCGTACCACGTGATTACACGCACCCTATACGGTCCCTTCTTGTCATAGAGGCACCATTCAAGGACCCTCGGAAAGCAGAAAACCACACGATTCAGATACAGTTTACAGCTCATCTCTATCATAAACGGTTCAGAAGTTGTTTAATGTTTTGTAAAACACTCGTCTTTAGAGGGTTGAAACAGCAACGTTCTATTTAAAGCCATTTTTCTCACTGTTCAGTTTTTTGGTCATAATAGATTAAAATGCCCATAACTTTTGATCTGAAAGGGCTATCTCAGTTATTCAAACAGTTATGAATGGCTGAAAACTTCTAGTAATATATCAAAAATATCAAAAAATGAAAATGTCAAAATCCCACCATGTGAAGGGTTTTCCCAGGCCACCACACATATGCGTATGAAAACGGCCAATTTTATGTATGTCACATATATTCAAACCTTTATTAAAACCTATGGGTTCTTTCCGTGTGGGGTGAGTAAGAAAAATAGAAAGATAAAAATTGTCAACTTACATAACAGACCAAACATCCATACACATGTGCATATTTACACCTGCTCACACATTACAAACACTAAGGTATATACACCTGTTTCATATCAGAAGGAAATAGGAACATACAGTTATTAAAATACTTCATACTTTGACAAGTCTGTACAGAGTTTCAGATGAGTTGATTTGACAAATCATTGATGACCTGTTGTTAATTATGATTATTATAAATATTCTCCTGCAGTGTTTCTGTGTTTCACTGCTTTTTACTGCGTCTGATCTCCTCAATAAAATAAAATAAAATAAAAATACAATTAATTAACATGACGTCTCTTCAGTTCAACGTTCAGTTATTAATTCTGTATCAGCAAAAACAAAACACAGCCAAATGTCACAGTTACATTAATATGATGACTTCAGCTTCTCTTTGTGTGTGTTGTGTTGTGTACAGGTGTGTGTGTGTGTGTGTGTGTGTGTGTGTGTGTGTGTGTGTGTGTGTGTGTGTGTGTGTGTGTGTGTGTTTCCTCTGCTGGTGCCGACATTCCAGCGAGTCGAGTCGACCACGCCAGGAGACAGGAAGTCAGGGACACGGTGGCCATGATGATGATGATGATGATGATGATGATGATGATGTCATTATCCTGAGAGTCAGCGAGTCGTCGTGGTGACAGGACTTCAGCTCCTCAGCAGCAGAGTTATGGAGTATTATTATATTCATATTTCATTTTACATGAACATCAACTCTGATCAACCAACAGGTGCAGCTGTGATTGTTCACTGCAAAAACTCTAAATCTTAGCTACCAAGAATATTTGTCTCATTTCTAGTCAAAACAAATCTCATTCTACTTAAAATCAGACTCATCACATTAAAAGCAGCTTGTTTTTAGACACTTTTTACTTATTTCAAGCAGATTTTCACTTGAAATAAGTAGAAAAATCTGATAGTGGAGCAAGTTTTTCTTTCTTATTACAAACACAAAAAACTTGCTTTGACTGGCAGATTTTTCTACTTATTTCAAGTGAAAATTAGTTTGAAACAAGTGAAAATGATCTAAAAACAAGTTCATTTTTAGGTGACGAGTCTTATTTTAAGTGGAAAGAGATTAGTTTAGACTAGAAATGAGACATTTTAACAAGAAATAAGACAAATATTCTTGGAAAGATGTAGAGTTTTTGCAGTGATGAGTCAGTTTGTTCGTTCTGCAGCAAGAAAATCGTTTTGAGAGAAAAAACTGAAACTCTGATAAATGTGTCGTCACATTTAACCCTATAAACTCTCTCTCGTGTTTTCACTGTGAGACGATTCGTCCTCATGAATGAAGACAGTGATTTATACTATCTGTGTGTGTGTGTGATATTTCCTCTTGGTCGGTCACAGCAGGACTGAAGTCCACTTGTCTGCTCCCGCGCCGCGTGTGTGTGTGTGTGAGTCTTTTATGAGTCCTTTATGTGTGTGTGTGTGTGTGTGTGGGAAGGCGCTGGCAGCTCCACTCCCACACACTTCCCTGTCACATCCCCTACACACACACACACACTCACACACACACACACACACACACACACACACACACACACACACACACACACAAACACACACACACACACACACACACACACACACACACACACACACACACACTCACTCACACACGATGCTGAAACGGTGATTCAGACACACTGACCTCTGCGTTTTCAGAATATTTACAGATGTGTTTGAGTGTTTTCAGCTTCGTGCTTTTAATTATATTATTATATTATATATGTATTCTATATATTTATTGATGATGATTTAAACATTCAGGTCGAGGTTTTACGGCGACTCAGATTCTGAACGTCGGCGGAAACAGACGTTATCAGCTGGTGAACGAGGCCTCCAGCTCCACGTCCTTCAGCGCTCTGAACGTCACTCAGCTTCCTGCTGCAGCGCTGAAGGACGACGCTGAGACATAAACCCACGACTGTAAACTGAATAATGTAAAGGTTGTTCCCAGGAGGCCGAGGCCGCTAACCGCTAGCTTCTCTAGTTGTAGCAACTTCAGCAAAGACCGCATTATACAATACTATACACTAAACAATACACTGCTGTCGATTCCTCCACCAACCAACCTCCATCAAAAAGCCACTTACAGCCATAAATAATGCTCAGAACAGCACCAAACAGGGTCCCATCCCATAATACGAGGCATCAAACATCTGTTAGCTTAGCCTGGTTTCTATTGAAACGAGACGAAAACAACTCACCCACTCTGCTCCAGTTATACGCTATGCAGCAACTTTCTGTGTCCAGCACAGAGTCCAGCACTGACAACACACACCGAGGCCGAATGGCAGCACAAACATCTGGTTTCAGCACAGACATCTGGTTTCAGCACAAACATCTGGTTTCAGCACAAACATCTGGTTTCAGCAGCCACTGGCAGCACAAACATCTGGTTTCAGCACAGACATCTGGTTTCAGCACAGACATCTGGTTTCAGCACAAACATCTGGTTTAAACACAAACATCTGGTTTAAAGACAAACATCTGGTTTCAGCACAAACATCTGGTTTAAACACAAACATCTGGTTTCAGCACAAACATCTGGTTTCAGCACAAACATCTGGTTTCAGCACAAACATCTGGTTTCAGCACAGACATCTGGTTTCAGCACAAACATCTGGTTTCAGCACAAACATCTGGTTTCAGCAGCCACTGGCAGCACAAACATCTGGTTTCAGCACAGACATCTGGTTTCAGCACAGACATCTGGTTTCAGCACAAACATCTGGTTTAAACACAAACATCTGGTTTAAAGACAAACATCTGGTTTCAGCACAAACATCTGGTTTAAACACAAACATCTGGTTTCAGCACAAACATCTGGTTTCAGCACAAACATCTGGTTTCAGCGGTTTGCGCGAATAGACTTGCTAATGTTGCTACAACTCGAGAAGCTAGCTGTTAGCAGACTTCATCTCTCGAGGGGGGGGGGGGGGGGGGGGGGGGTAACTGTGTATTTCAGTGGCAGTGTAGTTTTGAATGATGTGTGTAATGTAGATAATAGTGTGTTTTAGAACTGCAGACTCTGTCAAGCAGAAACGTGGTTAATCACAGATCGACTACATGAGTTAGTGGCTTCAATAACTGGACCAGTTTATGAGTCTTATATGGTAAAAAAAAAACTGTAAATGATAAAAGAGTTTGTGTATAACAATACACACTCATACACACTCTCTGAACCACCCACACACAACATGTTGTGTATCTGTAAAACTGAATAATGTAAAGGTTGTTCCCAGGAGGCCGAGGTCGCTGAAGGATGAAGGACTGAAAGACTGAAGGATTGAAGACTGAAGACTGAAGGATTGAAGACTGAAGAATTGAAAGACTGAAGGTTTGAAGACTGAAGGACTGAAGACTGAAGAATTGAAAGACTGAAGGATTGAAGACTGAAGGATTGAACACTGAAGAACTGAAAGACTGAAGAATTGAAAGACTGAAGGATTGAAGACTGAAGAACTGAAAGACTGAAGAATTGAAGACTGAATAACTGAAAGACTGAAGGATTGAAGACTGAAGGATTGAAGACTGAAGGCTTGAAGACTGAAGGATTGAAGACTGAATAACTGAAAGACTGAAGGATTGAAGACTGAATAACTGAAAGACTGAAGGATTGAAGACGGGGAGAATTGAAAGACTGAAGGATTGAAGACTGAACGCTTGAAGACTGAAGAATTGAAAGACTGAAGGATTGAAGACTGAAGGATTGAAGACTGAAGGATTGAAGACTGAATAACTGAAAGACTGAAGGATTGAAGACTGAAGGATTGAAGACTGAAGGATTGAAGATTGAATAACTGAAAGACTGAAGGATTGAAGACTGAATAACTGAAAGACTGAAGGATTGAAGACGGGGAGAATTGAAAGACTGAAGGATTGAAGACTGAACGCTTGAAGACTGAAGAATTGAAAGACTGAAGGATTGAAGACTCAAGGCTTGAAGACTGAAGGATTGAAGACTCAAGGCTTGAAGACTGAAGGATTGAAGACTGAAGGCTTGAAGACTGAAGGATTGAAGACTGAATAACTGAAAGACTGAAGGACTGAAGACTGAATAACTGAAAGACTGAAGGGTTGAAGACGAGGAGAATTGAAAGACTGAAGCATTGAAGACTGGAGGCTTGAAGACTGAAGAATTGAAAGACTGAAGGATTGAAGACTGAAGGATTGAAGTCTGAAGGTTTGAAGACTGAAGAACTGAAACACTGAAGGACTGAAAGACTGAATAACTGAAAGACTGAAGAATTGAAAGACTGAAGGTTTGAAGACTGAAGGATTGAAGACTGAAGAACTGAAAGACTGAAGGATTGAAGACTGAATAACTGAAAGACTGAAGAATTGAAAGACTGAAGAACTGAAAGACTGAAGGATTGAAGACTGAAGAATTGAAAGACTGAAGGCTTGAAGACTGAATAACTGAAAGACTGAAGGATTGAAGACTGAATAACTGAAAGACTGAAGGATTGAAGACTGAATAACTGAAAGACTGAAGGATTGAAGACTGAAGGATTGAAGACTGAAGAATTGAAAGACTGAAGGATTGAAGACTGAAGGATTGAAGTCTGAAGGTTTGAAGACTGAAGAATTGAAAGACTGAAGAACTGAAAGACTGAAGAATTGAAAGACTGAAGGACTGAAAGACTGAAGGATTGAAGACTGAAGAACTGAAAGACTGAAGGATTGAAGACTGAAGAACTGAAGACTGAAGAACTGAAAGACTGAAGAACTGAAAGACTGAAGGATTGAAGACTGAAGAACTGAAAGACTGAAGAATTGAAAGACTGAAGGATTGAAGACTGAAGGATTGAAGACTCAAGGCTTGAAGACTGAAGGATTGAAGACTGAATAACTGAAAGACTGAAGGATTGAAGACTGAATAACTGAAAGACTGAAGGGTTGAAGACAAGGAGAATTGAAAGACTGAAGCATTGAAGACTGGAGGCTTGAAGACTGAAGAATTGAAAGACTGAAGGATTGAAGACTGAAGGATTGAAGTCTGAAGGTTTGAAGACTGAAGAACTGAAACACTGAAGGACTGAAAGACTGAATAACTGAAAGACTGAAGAATTGAAAGACTGAAGGTTTGAAGACTGAAGGATTGAAGACTGAAGAACTGAAAGACTGAAGGACTGAAGACTGAATAACTGAAAGACTGAAGAATTGAAAGACTGAAGAACTGAAAGACTGAAGGATTGAAGACTGAAGAATTGAAAGACTGAAGAATTGAAGACTGAAGGCTTGAAGACTGAATAACTGAAAGACTGAAGGATTGAAGACTGAATAACTGAAAGACTGAAGGATTGAAGACTGAAGGATTGAAGACTGAAGAATTGAAAGACTGAAGGATTGAAGACTGAAGGATTGAAGTCTGAAGGTTTGAAGACTGAAGAATTGAAAGACTGAAGAACTGAAAGACTGAAGAATTGAAAGACTGAAGGACTGAAAGACTGAAGGATTGAAGACTGAAGAACTGAAAGACTGAAGGATTGAAGACTGAAGAACTGAAAGACTGAAGGATTGAAGACTGAAGAACTGAAGACTGAAGAACTGAAAGACTGAAGGTTTGAAGACTGAAGAACTGAAAGACTGAAGAATTGAAAGACTGAAGGATTGAAGACTGAAGGATTGAAGACTGAAGAATTGAAAGACTGAAGAATTGAAAGACTGAAGGACTGAAGACTGAAGGATTGAAGACTGAAGAATTGAAAGACTGAAGAATTGAAAGACTGAAGGATTGAAGACTGAATAACTGAAAGACTGAAGGATTGAAAGACTGAAGGATTGAAGACTGAATAACTGAAAGACTGAAGGACTGAAGACTGAATAACTGAAAGACTGAAGGACTGAAGACTGAATAACTAAAAGACTGAAGGGTTGAAGACTGAAGAACTGAAAGACTGAAGCATTGAAGACTGAAGAACTGAAAGACTGAAGAATTGAAAGACTGAAGGATTGAAGACTGAAGGACTGAAGAATTGAAAGAATGAAGGATTGAAGACTGAAGAACTGAAAGACTGAAGGATTGAAAGACTGAAGGATTGAAGATTGAAGGTTGAAGACTAAAGAACTGAAAGACTGAAGGATTGAAGACTGAAGAACTGAAAGACTGAAGGATTGAAGACTGAAGAACTGAAAGACTAAAGGATTGAAGACTGAAGGGTTGAAGACTGAAGAACTGAAAGACTGAAGGATTGAAGACTGAAGAACTGAAAGACTGAAGACTGATATTTTTTTTGTGCCCCTACCTGCCGCCCTAAACAGAAGCGCACGCGCGCGCACACACACTTGGACACGCACACAAACTGGTGCAAAAATGACACATTGTTTCATTTTTCAGCTCATAGTATTCGCCTACGTTTACATACGTTTGTATTGTCTCTGGTCCATACCATGGATTTATTATGGCTCACACGCTGCACTGTCAGAGCGTCATGTTTCCATCATGACAACCGAGGGGAGAAAGACACGGCACGTCGTCATGTTTACATGAGCTCAAACTTGTGGCGCACACTGAGCAGCTGGAGGCTCGAGGTCCGGCCGCGAGCTAGACTGCAGCCGCACGGAGACCACGCGCTGCTCAGACTCACGTGCGTATTCTTTCCTTGTCAGTCCCGACAGTATAATACCGACGTATTTTTTACGTGTCAGGATCATAGACTGTATAAAGGTCAGGATGGACTTGGTACTGATGGTATCAGTTCTCTCACCCTGCAAACCAGCGTGTAAGCACCACGGACAGCAGCTCCCTATCAACACTTATCTAACAGCCTGCCCTGACCTGGGCTCAAACCCACAGGTATATCCCATACCAGCCGCTCAGCGTTACCTTAGCGACCCGCCCCGAGCTATTCCACTCACAAAACAGAGGCCTGCGGCAATTCTGGACAGCTGTTTTTTTTTGTTTTCTTTCCTCTTCCTTCATGGGCCCCTGACGGCGTCTGGGCCCCGGGGCAGCTGCACCGGTTGCACCGTCGATACTTAAGGACTGAAAAAGTGAAGGACTGAAAGACTGAAGTCAACATGAAAATGTGTAAAATAAAACTGAGTGATTGTAGACCAGTGAGACGTAAAAGCGCTGCATAAGGTCTGCACACACACACACACACACACACACACACACACACACACACACACACACACACACACACACACTCACAGTCTATCATTGTTTATTGCTGTTTTGTTTAGTCGTCACTCGTTGCACCCGTGTCGTTAATTACCCTGAGCTGTTTACCATGGTGTGTGTGTGTGTGTGTGTGTGTGTGTGTGTGTGTGTGTGTGTGTGTGTGTGTGTGTGTGTGTGTGTGTGTCCTCTGGGGCTAAGACAGAAGAATAGCCTCCTGCTCTTCAACCATGTGAAACTGAGAAAGTGTCGGCTCCCTGCATCTTCTTCCTGCCCCGTTCCCCTCTAGTCCCCCTACACCCCCTCCACCACCACCCCCACCACTTCCTCTCTATGGGACTCAGGGGAGTTAGAGTGTCTGTCCCTCAGTCTGTCTCTGTCTCTGTGTCCATGGACTGTCACTGTGTCTGACATCACCATAAAGACGTCTTGTTTTACAAAACGCTACAAACGAGGAACAGAAAGAAAACGTGTTGGCATCTAATGCTGCGTTCAAGACGACTCGGAAATTACAAGTCGGAAACTCGGGTATCATATCAGAGCTCCGACAACATCAAAACATGGCGTCATGCCCTCGTCTGAAACGGTTAGAATTTAGACATTTGAAGTTATTTCTTGAGGTTTTAATGCATATTTTTGTGTATTACTGCAGTAGCCGATATGAAATACTATATATTAAGCTGTGATTGTTGTATGGTGTGAAATTGTGTTCTTCGTATGTGACAGAAATAAGGTTTAAGTTATCAAGGCTGTAACATTATATGTGCACTCATCTGCAGCGTCTCCTCTCCTCCACAATAATTCATTTACTGCTGCATTGATTTTTAATATTCAGCGATGAGCCACAATACGACAAACTTCCTTCAGGTATCCATGGTTTTATTCTTCTGAGTTCCTGCAGCGTGAACGCAATGATGTCGAAAGTCGGAAATTTCCGAGTTGGGAATCACGACCTCTGAGTTGTTATGAACGCAGCATAAACGCAGAGTCGAGATGAGGTTGAATTCACCACTGGAGGTTCAGACCAAGGAGGAGGACGAGGACGTCTTCACTGCAAAAACTCAAACTCTTTCCAAGAATCTTTGTCTTATTTCTTGTCAAAACTAATCTCTTTCCACTTAAAATAAGACTCATCACCTAAAAATTAACTTGTTTTTAGATCATTTTAACTTGTTTCAAACTAATTTTCACTTGAAATAAGTAGAAAAATCTGCCAGTGAAAGCAAGTTTTTTGTGTTTGTAATAAGGAAGAAAAACTTGCTCCACTATCAGATTTTTCTACTTATTTCAAGTGAAAATCTGCTTGAAAGAAGTAAAAAGTGTCTAAAAACAAGCTGCTTTTAATGTGATGAGTCTTATTTTAAGTTTTGACTAGAAATGAGACAAATATTCTTGGTAACATGTAGAGTTTTTGCAGTGTGTTCTCCTAAAGTCTGATTTTCACACTGAAACGTCTTCCTGGAGTTGAAACCATGAACTTCCAGTGGAAACCGTGCGGTAGTGTTAGACCGTAACGTGCAGAGCAGCAGGTCGACGTGCAGCTGCTTCTCCGAGGAGGACGAGTCTCTGTCACTCTGCATCACGTCACCGTGGCGACGGAGCTGCAGCTTTGTCCCGTTTCAGCCTGGCTGCAGATATAGGTCAGAGCAGGGTGCGTGTGTGTGTCTGTGTGTGTGTGTGTGTGTGTGTGTGTGTGTGTGTGTGTGTGTGTGTGTGTGTGTGTGTGTGTGTGTGTGTGTGAGTGTTGAAAAGGCGCTCTAATCTTTACCCATGTTACAAGTGAAAACAATGAGAACACACACACACACACACACACACACCCTCCTGCTGCTCTCAGCATCTCTACACTATGGCAGCAGCACAATTCCCAGAAACTGCCCTCCATCCAGGACACACACACACACACACACACACACACACTATAGATTCCTATCAGTTGTGTGTGTGTGTGTGTAAGTGAGCGCAGCACGTTTTACACGTGTGTGGACGTTGTGTTTACGTTGTGTGTGAAGTGCAGCGGGACAATGGTGGGACACAGTGAATGAGCCGCCGCTCTGAGTGCATGTGTACATTGTTGATGACCACACACACACACACACACACACACACACACACACACACACACACACACACACACACACACACACACACACACACACACACACACACACACACACACAGGGGGATGTATGTTGCTCCTCTGTGAACCTGTTTGTCTTTTGTCTTGTTGTTTCCTGCGCTCCCTGAACGCACCGTCAGCTGTTTTCAGGCTGTTTGTCCTGATGAGCTACGGTACAGTGGCCCACAGGGCTCAACACGCTGCTGCTTAAGACCACAAAGATTCTATGTGTTGTGTTGTGTTGTGTTGCATGTTTAACAGACATATGCGAACATATTTGACTCTCTGAGCCACCGACTGAAGTGTAAATTTTTTTCCACAGACAGCGTCAGATGGAGACTCAAACATGCACCCGAAAGTTATTTTTTACTTCAGAAGTTTATTTACTTCAAGCTTCAAGTCCAGAGTCGATATTCCTGTGTTTATGACCCAAACGGGAGCTTCCCACTGCACCTGAACACACCGAGCGTCAACTTGGGTCTCCACTCCGCCAGACTACGGATGTCACGATTTCTTGTTTTCACAATTAATCGTGGTATTAAACGCCACAATTATTTAATCGTAAAGATTCCTGAATACTGTGACTTTCACAAAAATGTTATGTTGGAACCGTATCGGCAGATGTGCACAAAACAACAGGTAAATGCTCAGATACTGGTCCATTTAACTAACGTAACATTGAATCAGTAGGAATTTAAATGTTAGTGTGTCATGATTAATTAAAAAAAAGCAAAACAAAACAAAAAACGATTAAAATAAACACAAACATCTGGTATCGATGACAATTTATGACCTGAATATTTCAAACATTTCCCCTGGGGGTTAATAATTGGTCATATATTACTGTAAGAGATACTTGAAATATTTTGTATAAACGAGTAATTATATTTTGCGGGTACAGACACAACTACCGCAAAACAGGAGACATTAAACTGAAAACCTTCAGATTCCTTCTGTTAGACCTAAAATGTTAGGAACATACAGCCTGAGGTGAATTTGCCCAGAATTGTCCTTTAACCTGCAGAGCGACACATATCCCCACCTGGTGCTGAGGAGGATACACCGTCAGTAGATGGTCTCTGTGAACGGGGACGAGGACAGAAGTCCAACGAGACGCTCAGATGGAGCTGAGACTGTCAACGAATAGTGATGTGCAGATCGATACTGAAATATCGATACTTCCGATACCAGGTCGGTGTGCTCTAGAATCGATACTCAGATGAAAATATCAATACTTTTGATACTTCAGTCATTTGTGGTTATGCATATCATTAACAGGAACACAGTGGAAAGTAACTAAACTATTCAGATCTTGTCTAAATGACACGCGGTCGGTAGGAACTACTTTTTCTTCCACCTGGGTAAGTGCGTAATGTGCTGCTCACAAAGTCAGTCTACCTCAATATAGTTCAGAGTTTAAAATGAATACGTTCGGCTACTCTGAAGTCTTGCATCCTTAGGAAGCTATGACTTGAAATACACTACTTTTTAAAATTTTATTAGATTTACCAGGCACATTAGGTGCATTTGCACAAAGTATCGGTATCGGATCGGTATCGCTGATACCAGCCTGAATTTTACTCAGTATCGGATTGGAAAGGAAATTTGTGGTATCGAACATCACTAGTAAACGTGCTGAGTGTGAACATGGAGCTTCATCTGGACTCGTGCTGCTGATCTGAGGCCAGTTAGACTCCTTTGGTGTTTCTAGATGTGGACATGTGTCTGTCTGGACAACGTGTGTCTGTCGTGTCGTCTCAGGTGTAAAAACTAGGGGTGTATCGATTCACATAAGAATCACATTTAAAAAGCAGCTTGTTTTTAGACACTTTTTACTTCTTTCAAGCAGATTTTCACTTGAAATAAGTAGAAAAATCTGATAGTGGAGCAAGTTTTTCTTTCTTATTACAAACACAAAAAACTTGCTTTCACTGGCAGATTTTTCTACTTATTTCAAGTGAAAATTAGTTTGAAACAAGTGAAAATGATCTAAAAACAAGTTAATTTTTAGGTGATGAGTCTTATTTAAAGTGTAAAGAGATTAGTTTTACTAGAAATAAGACATTTTGACAAGAAATAAGACAGATATTCTTGGAACGATGTTGAGTTTTTGCAGTGTAGTGTACTCCTCAGCATTACAGCGCTGTCTTTACATGTTCGACCTAATAGAATGAAAACGATGTGTAGGTTGATTTAGTGCTCTGATCCTTCCAGCCAGTTTGTGGTTTCACTTCATTTCTATAAAAGTCGTTTTAGTCGTAGAGACTTGAGACTTGCTGCAGACAGTTAATCCATCCCAGTCGGCGCTGCACATGGAGCCAGACCTGTCAGTCACGTTGGTTCCAGATCTCTGTGTTGTTGTTTGTGTTATTGATCCCGCAGCAGTAACACCATGTAGATAAACGTCACTGTGAAACAGTTCAACAGTTGTTTCAGTGAAGATGTTGGAGCTTCTTACCAGGACTTTAAAGGTCCATTGTGTAGGAATTCCTCCCATCTAGTGTTGTGGTTGTAGATCTCAAGCAGCTCAGTCGTATTTTTCATGCTGCATTCACATGAAATTGGGCAGACGGACGACAGCCGCTGCACGTAACGGCATAAACAAGCCACTACACTGCAAAAACTCAAAATCTTACCAAGAATATTTGTCTTATTTCCAGTCAAAACAAATCTCATTATACCTAAAATAAGTATATTTATACATAGACATACATAGTTATACATAAAAAGCAGCTTGTTTTCAGACACTTTTTACTTCTTTCAAGCTGATTTTCACTTGAAATAAGTAGAAAAATCTGATAGTGGAGCAAGTTTTTCTTTCTTATTACAAACACAAAAAACTTACTTTCACTGGCAGATTTTTCTACTTATTTCAAGTGAAAATTAGTTTGAAACAAGTGAAAATGATCTAAAAACAAGTTCATTTTTAGGTGATGAGTCTTATTTTAAGTGGAAAGAGATTAGTTTTGACTAGAAATGAGACATTTTGACAAGAAATAAGATAAATATTCTTGGAGAGATGTTGAGTTTTTGCAGTGTAGTGTAGTGACGAGCAGGTTGAAGAGGAACAATGGACCAATCTGACAATCAAATTAATTCAAGAGGAACTGAAAGAAGAACTGAAAATGAGAGAAGAAGGAGTTGACTGGAGACAGATGGAGAGAAAGACGTGTGGAAGTGACAGACGGAGAGAACCAATCAGAGAACAGACTCACAGCTCCGGCTCAGTCGGCCGCAGAAAGTTGGGAAAGTATTTCTGTGGTCGCTGCAACTATTCAGAAAATGTTAGAGACAGAGGGAGGGGATCATAGGCTGGCTGTGTGTGTGTGTGTGTGTGTGTGTGTGTGTGTGTGTGTGTGTGTGTGTGTGTGTGTGTGTGTGTGTGTGAGAGAGAGAGAGAGAGAGAGCGAGGTTGGGGGCCATGTATGCATTTCCATCCGAGTAGTTCATGTAAATTGTGTTTGTGAGCGATGAACGTGAACGTGAACATGTGTGTTGGGTTTCAAATACAATGTGTGGGACATGGTCATGTGACATTCTCTGTGTGTGTGTGTGTGTGTGTGTGTGTGTGTGTGTGTGTGTGTGTGTGTGTGTGTGTGTGTGTGTGTGTGTGTGTGTGTAAAAAGACAAGAGAGAGACACACACACACACACACACACACACACACAGAGCTGCGGTGAAACCAGCATCAAACCGTCTGACTTGAGGAAACTTCCCTGAAAGATTGAAACTGGTTCTGAAGCTTCGTCCTGAGAAGGTTTTTACTGGAGTGGGAATATTTTACTTTCTCACGATTCGATTAGATTTGATTCGATTCTGTTTTTTGGTGCTACGATTCGATTCAAAATGGATTTTCGATTCAAAACGATTAGATTCCTAATGATTTCTGCTTCAGTCTGTCGGTGTGAAAGCATCCTCATGATCTACTCCAGTCTGCTTTGCAAGACAGAACGACTAAAGTGTCTTTTTCACATTTATTGAGTTTTAAACATTTATCCATGCTTAGATGGAACTGTTGAAACTGTTGCATAAAAGCAATATCACATATTGCTTAAAGCAGAAGTAAGGTGAATGTTTGTAAGTCTTAAATAGTTGTATCTTCCGACAGCAATCACTTCTATAGAGTGTTTGGTCTGAAACACGGGTCTGTCAGTCACTCTGCTCTGCTCTGAGCCCAGGAGAAAACTTTCCTTGTATCCTACAACCTTTATCCAATGAGGAGAGAGAACGGCATAAAGGGGCAGTCCTCTCTGTGTGTGCAGCCAAGGGATGCGCCTGAATGTGGTGACGTAGGGACGAGGGCGGGGGCTGCTAACTCCATCTGCTGACAGGAAGTTATGGTGCGTTCAAGGCAACTCGTAACTCGTGTTTTTCCGACCTGTGAACTCGTACCAGTTCGATCTGGTACGAGTTCACGGGTCAGAAGTTACGAGTGGCCGTTATAGTGACTTTCACAGGTAAAACAGGTCGGAGAAACACGAGTGGGTTGCCTGGAACGCTACAAAGTCGTAAGTTGTGACTTGAAGCTGTAATTTACGGTTTCAAAAGCCTGCCTGGAACGCAGCATTAGCCAAAACCACCGGATCGCTTACTTCTGCTTTAATGAATTATTAAGTTATAATAAAAGTTGAATAATGTAATGAGTTATCATTATGTATGCATTACTCAGCATTAATTAACATTAGTTTATATATTAATGCTTAATAATGTACTAACTAACATCAATTAAGGGACCCTTATTGTAAAGTGTTACCAATCGTATTAAATGAGGATTGTGATGAGTCTTATTTTAAATCTGTCACTTCCAGACGGAGGACGAACGTCTTTCTCTCCATCTGTCTCCAGTCAGCTCCTTCTCTCATTTTCATTTCTTCTCCGTTCTTCTTGAATTAATTTGATTGTCAGATTGTTCTTTTGTTCCTCTTCTCTTCCTCTTCAACCTGCTCGTCCTCTCTTCTCTTCTCTTCTCTTCAGGAATGAGACATTCTCATCGTCTCTAAACCAAATCAAAGAGTCTGGAAACAATGAATCCTTTACGAGCTCCTTGCTGCTGTGAGAATTTTAACGTTTTGATTTCAAAATGAGGGAAACTTTATAAATAAGCGTGTGGCACAGAGAGACGGCAGCTTGCTCCGTTTAGGGAAATTCTACTGAACAAGACTTTTGTGAAAGTTCAAAGCAGCGTTTCATCTGCAGCTGCCGGTGCATCGCTGTCATGGAAACAACAGTCCAGTTTAGTTTTCAGGGTCGATGGTTTGACACCGTGAACACAACAGACGACATCCCATAACTAAACTCACACACAAACTAACATTCAAAGAGCAAATCAGAAAACATCTTGGAATTTCATATCAGTGAGGAGGAATGCAGCGTTACACTGATGCTGCATTCACCTGCAGTCGGGCAGACGGCCGTCGCTAACAAACCAGATGTCATTTTAGTCACAGAAGTCCAGAGAAAGACGGTAAAACAATACCACATCGCCATGACAACATATTGTCACGTGTATTGTTTTGCCTCGTGCTGACGGACCACTTGTTTACATAGAGGCTTGTTTATGTCGTTACGTGCAGCGGCTGTCGTCCGTCTGCCATCTGCCCAATTTCACCTGAATGCAGCATGAAAAAATACGACTGAGTTTCTTGAGACATACTACGGAAGCCCTAAAGGGCAGGTCCGTATACATTTTTTTATTACCGTTTTCTCGTGATAACTAATTCATTTATGGTTTTGACATGGTTACCTAGCAACATGATTCACTACAGCTACTGTTCAGCTCGAGCATGGGGCAGTTAACTTTTCTACTCTAGCCTACTCACTGGTGTGATTATTGTCCACACCTCTGTCAACAATAACTTAGCAGTAAGTTACACTTAACGTTAGTTTGTATAACGTCACTGTGCTGGGTTTATTTAAGGGGCTACTAACCGGCCGGTGGTCCCATCTATCCTGTTTCAGCTAAGCTAACGTTAGCTACTGGCTGCTGCTGTCAGAAATCACAACCTTTATCTCGAACCATCAGACACCTGTTGCCTGCGACCACTGATGTAAATGTAGGCTAATGTTAATTTGGCAAGACAGCAGTGTTCATGAGCTTTATCTGAGCAGCAACTAGCTAACATTACCTTAGCTGAAGCTGCCATAACGTAGTCTACTCTCATGTGTTTATGCTAAGCTAACCTGTAGCACCTTAAATAAACCCAGCTCAGTAAACAAACTAACGTTAAGTGTAACTTACCGGTACTTCATTGTTGACAGTTCAATAGAGCAGAGCAGAGCAGACTAGTGGCAGCTCTTGAAAGGCTGGAATCAGGATGATGTGATCACATGAATCAGCTCACTGATTTGAGTTCTACACATGGTTCTGGGCAGTTTTAACGCTAACCAGTCACCCAAAGGGATATCCCTGTGGCCAAGTAACCACAGGAGGACCCTCACACCAGTTATATCTGTACATGTGCAGTGTTTCCAACAGACTCGCTTTATTAGCTTTCTGCTACAAACATACAGCGGCTAACCAGCTGCCTATGACCAGCTGCTACCTCGCTGTAAGCAGAAGCGATTGCACCGGGGAAACATGTTGCTAGGCAACCATGTCAACGACACATTCTATGATTATTTCGTTATCACAAGAAAACTGTCTTTGTTGTCTCGATTTAACAATAGTGAAAATATACGCACATCCTTTGCTTGGGGTGCTGGGCCAAATGGACAGTAGAAAATAGAAAAAATAGCCCGCACAACCTCGTTTTTGCTCCAGAATATTTTACTGACACAACGTTTCGGGCTCTCAGCCCTTCATCAGGTCATCATCATAATGTGTTTCACCCGTGTAACATCTATATGTGGACGCCCCCCTGGTGACGACGAGGAGGTGATACGAATAGACTGTTGTTGCAACGAGAATCCTTTTGGATATTCACTTTGGGCACGATGTCTCCTAGAGGCATGAATGAAGAGTTCCCTATCAGTCATTTTTTGTGATGTATGTGAGGGACAAGATATGTATATATATATATTTTTTAACCTGATGTCATTCTTGGACGTTTCAGATATAATGTATGATGTATGAATGTCAAATGTTTCCCCATTGGTAAGTTGTCTTCACACAGGCTACTATGTTGCCATGTTGTGTGTGATTATTTTTTTTTGTGAATGACGCCACGTCTCATGACGTCACCAGGGGGCGTCCACTTATAGATGTTACACGGGTGAAACACATTATGATGATGACCTGATGAAGGGCTGAGAGCCCGAAACGTTGTGTCAGTAAAATATTCTGGAGCAAAAACGAGGTTGTGCGGGCTATTTTTTCTATTATCTCGATTTAACGAAATAATAAGTCGTTATCACGAGAAAACGGTAAAAAATGTATGGACCTGGCCCTTTAGGGCTTCCGTAATATACAACCACAACACTAGATGGGAGGAATTCCTACACAATGGACCTTTAAAGTCCTGGTTAAAGCTCCAACATCTTCACTGAAACAACTTTTGAACTGTTTCACAGTGACGTTTATCTACATGGTGTTAAAGCTGCGGGATCAATAACACAAACAACAACACAGAGATCTGGAACCAACGTGACTGACAGGTCTAACTCCATGTGCAGCGCCGACTGGGATGGATTAAGTGTCTGCAGCAAGTCTCAAGTCTCTACGACTAAAACGACTTTTATAGAAATGAAGTGAAACCACAAACTGGCTGGAAGGATCAGAGCACTAAATCAACCTACACATCGTTTTAATTCAATTAGGTCGAACATGAACATGTAAAGGCAGCGCTGTAATGCTACACTACACTACACTACACTACACTGCAAAAACTCATCATCTCTCCAAGAACATTTGTCTTATTTCTTGTCAAAATGTCTCATTTCTAGTCAAAACTAATCTCTTTCCACTTAAAATAAGACTCATCACCTAAAAATGAACTTGTTTTTAGATCATTTTCACTTGTTTCAAACTCATTTTTACTTGAAATAAGTAGAAAAATCTGCCAGTGAAAGCAAGTTGTTTTGTGTTTGTAATAAGAAAGAAAAACTTGCTCCACTATCAGATTTTTCTACTTATTTCAAGTGAAAATCAGCTTGAAAGAAGTAAAAAGTGTCTAAAAACAAGCTGCTTTTAATGTGATGAGTCCTATTTTAGGTATAATTAGATTTGTTTTGACTATAAATGAGACATTTTGACTAGAAATAAGACAAATATTCTTGGTAAGACTTTGAGTTTTTGCAGTGTAAACTACACTACACTGACTTAATGGAGCGAACAGAACTGAATCGATGTTGATGAACAGATGAAATGAGAACGATGTGACTTTGACATGATGCTTTAAATTCTTCAGACATGTGCTTCTTTCTTTCTTTCTTTCTTTCTCTCAGCACTGAAACAACTGAGCAGCAGAGAAACGAAGCTCAGGTCCAGTTCTCTGCAGTGTGAGTTTATGACACCAGAAAACCAGATAGCAGTGTGAGGATCAACGCCAACAATAGCACCTATAATTAGATTTGCCCCGAGCCCGCCTGCTGGCCTCCTCCTCTGCCTCTGCCACACTCTAATCACAGATCGTCTGCTTCGTCTGATTTAAATTAGGATGTTTTTTTGCCTCAGAAATTACTAGAACGAACATCCTCATTATCCCGCTTCACCTCTAAATCACTTTCTCTCCCCTCGACCGCATTCAAAACAGCTGCAGCCTCTGGAAAGTGGTAAAACAGCACTTAGGTTTTAAATTAGTGGCTTTACTGCAGGAATGAGTTGGTGTTGTTTTAACAAATGGCCCGGCCAACACTTTTGGGTGGGACGGAGAGTCGGGGACAAACACAACTACTTTTGTATTTAGAATATAGGCAACATACAACAAATCACACACCTCCACTTTCTACTGAAGCTCAACAGACAGAGAGAAACATATTTTATAAAGTTATTCAGTCCTTTGTTCAACAATCAGCTGAAATCTCCTCCAGCTGCGAGCTGCTTTGCATTGTGGGACGACATCTATCAACAGCTGAGAAATCAAACAAACCTAGTCTCTGCATAATAATAATCTGTGAGCGCTGCTAATTCTGAAAAGCTGCAGCCAATTACAGCGCAGAATGAAACTCATGGGGCAGAGCTGCAGTTGTGTAGAGGCTGAATTAGCAGAATGAACATCATCATTATCCCACTGCACGTCTAAATCACTTTCTCTATCAAAACAACAGGAGGAGGATGGAGGTCTGAAGTGTTTTCACTCTGAGCTGCAGCAGCTCGGTCACCGTTCACTCTGAGCTGCTCTCGGCTCTGATCAGGTCAAACCTAAACCATGACTGCACAGAAACATTCACATCGTCACCATCTGATGGGAGAATATCTTAGTCCAACACTTCACATTACACACTACAAACTAACTGCAAAAACTCTAAATCTTTCCAAGAATATTTGTCTTATTTCCGGAGACAAATAAAGTTTTATTGAATTGAATTAAATTTGACTTTAAAGGAGACGTATTCTGTCTCTTCTCCACAGATTAAACAGTTAAACCAGGTTGTTAAAGTCATGTGTCTGTTCTGCTTCGGTCCAAATCCTCCAAGGATCAAACACCACAGCTCTCTCTGGTTTCAGTGTCACTGTCCCTTTAAATGCTAATGAGCCACCAGGCCCCGCCCCCTCTACAGGTATCTGTAGGGGCGGGGTTATGCTAATTAGAAACTAATGACATCATAGTCAACCAGCTGAAACCTGAACAGCTCTGAGTTACTGTTGATTCTCCCCAGATCAACGTTAAAGAGCCTCAGAGAGACGATGCTTAGATAAAATGTGTGGCGGCCTGGGAAAACCCATCGGAAGTCACTGACGTTCAAATGGCAAATAGTTGGAAAAGTAATATTTCCTCGATTTTGTGTGATTCTGGTACTTTGAACTCCCTACTACATCGTGGTGAATAAATATTTTAAGAAAACAAAACGGAAAGTACTTATTTATATGTTTTTGTGGCGAGTAAAGCGTTTCGTTTCCAGCTGATCTGCAGCAGCAGCGCTAGAGGAGAGGAGCTCCGTTGTTGTTGTAGAGGTAACATTCAAGGACCCTCGGAAAGCAGAGAATCCCACGATTCAGATGCTTTTTACAGCTGATCTTTATCATAAACGGTTCAGAAGCTGTTTAATGTTTTGTAAAACACTCGTCTTTAGAGGGTTAAAACAGCAACGTTCTAGTTAAAGCCATTTTTCTCACTTTTCAGTTTTTTGGTCCTAATAGATTAAAATGAACATAACTTTTGATCTGAGAGGGATATATTTATTCAAGCAGTTGTGAATGGTTGAAAACTTCTAGTTTATGGAAATATCAAAAAATGAAAATGTCAAAATCCCACCATGTGAAGGGTTTTCCCAGGCCACCACACATATGTCTCCTTTAAGTCTCCACCTCTACAGGGAGGAGGAAGAGGAAGAGGAAGAGGAGGAAGAGGAAGAGGAAGAGGAGGAGGAGGAAGAGGAGGAAGAGGAAGAGGAAGAGGAGGAAGAGGAAGAGGAGGAGGAGGAGGAGGAAGAGGAGGAGGAGGAGGAAGAGGAAGAGGAGGAGGAAGAGGAGGAGGAGGAGGAGGAGGAGGAGGAGTAGTAGTCGTCGTCGTCTCAGTGCTCCGCAGACTGAAGGCGTCCCCCATGCAGTTAGTTTTTAAACTGCTCAGTGTTAATTAATGATGATGGTGAAAACCACTAATGAGTGGAACAAACACTGTGATTATGTCGCTGTGCAGCTAAATCCCTCTGTGCTGCTCAACAACACGACACAATTAGTGGCTTCGCTGTAGCACAGAGGTTGTGTTTACTGAATCAGCTCTACCTATTGTTAACTCACTGTACTGTTACCTAGAGGTGAGAAAGACGCACAAAGACGGTGTGCTAAATAAATCTATTTGCATCTACTGCCCCTGATATTTTGCATGTTCTGGCAGAAACGCCCATATTTGCATATTCATCAAGGCAAACGTGCTAAATGCATTGCGTGTGCTTTTTTGCCCGTTTGAGAGACGCAATCCTCAGTGCACCTGGTTAGTAGGCCTAGATCAGCTTGCACATTTTTTGTGGGAGGCATCAAGTTTGCACACGTTTCTATCCACCACTTTCTGGAGAATGACGCTGGGTGTCGCCATGACACTCCATTCCACTTGTCTTGATAGACATCGGCCGTGATGACTTTATTTATAATCATCACGTAGTTTTAATGAGAACAATACGGACGAGGTTTTAGCTTTATGTCACATTTTCACGTCACTATATCACCGTTGTGACTACTCTGATGTTAATGAAGTCTATAAAACGAATTATTGAACAAACATTACTATTTAGATAAGCTGGGCTAACCGTTAGCTGTTAGCCGTTAGCAGTAACTCAATAAACTAAAATATTTTCTCCAGCGGATATCCTAGTTCCAACATGACTGAGCTAATTGGAGTAGTTTCATGTCGTGTCCCACAACGGGAGGGTTTTAACAGCTGACGTCCTGCTGTTAGCTTAGCTACTGCTGTTAACTGTCAGCAGCAGCAAAGCTAATGGCTATGATAACCATGACTAATTACAAAAATGTGCACATAGAAATGTAACGTTTGTTCAATAATTCGTTTTATAGACTTAACAAACATCAGATTTAGTCAAAACGGCCCGGAGCCCCCACATTTGGCACCTACACCGGTGGCTAACGCTACCAGTTAGCTGCTAACGCTACCAGTTAGCCGCTCGCTAGTGAAACGGAAGTTGAAAACCGACTTCCGTTGTGGTGTGACGCAATGGATCATGGGAAAATAAAGTGGTGGATACAAGCAAACCTTTAGTAGATCAGGCCCTTTGTGTAGCCCATTTCACACGTTCTACACAACCAGTCGTGGGTTTTCATTCAGGTTTTTTTTTGTCATCTTTCTTCGTTTGATGAACCAATGAATAAGAAATGCAGAAAACAGAAGACGCCTTCACCACCTTACATGTTGCACTACGTTTGAAGTCTGCACCTGGCCTCTCTCTGATTTCAGAGCTGTCTCTGGGCAACAACTTGTCTGACTATAGGTCTGACTAGTCGTCACTGATTCCACCAATGTGTTACGAACTGATGAAGCTTCTTGGAAAAGAGGTGAAACGTCTTCCTAGACAAATAGAAGTCCAGTTGCCTTCGTTTCAATTTGTTGCCCAGCGATGACGAGGACCTGGATGAATGAGAATATTCACAGACATTTCAGAGCTGGTTTGGTTTTAATAAGGATTGAAAAACACTTCCCCTCGTTCTTTGAAGACCAAACAGGGCAACGTGAAGACCAAGCGCTATAGGGCCGAAGTTGACTGGAAGTGATGGGGGCGGGACTAGATCAGCTTTTGCTTCTCCCGCTTTCCCTTTCGGCCATGTGTATTGTATTACTCGAACTAAGATGAAGTGTGATGATGATGATTTAAATTGACATGCCCGAAATAAACAAATTGATTGATTGATTGCAAGTGGTTGAAATGGACTACAGATGGAAATTAGCGGCTCCGCTAAATCTGGTGCAGCCATCTTTTTATTGTCTCAATAATTAATGTCACTGCACACTGTCCTTTTTAAATAAATAAAATAAATAAATGGGACGGGGCCTCAGTGTCCTGAAGTGACGTGCTGAAATGGTGGAGCGCCCCCTTTGGGTTGAGAACTGGTAGCTTCCTCCAGTGAAAGACCAACAAAATTAGTTTTTATCTTAGTAACATCCAGTCTGTTATTATAATCTAAACAGTTTTTATATATTTTGTGATTGCTTGTGCTTTTTTGCTGTTTTTAACCTCTGTAAAGATAGATAGACAGACAGACAGACAGACAGACTTTATTGATTCCAAGCTGGGAAATGACAGTACTTTGATGGAAAGTGCACACGCGGGCGTCCACCATCCCAGCAGAGAAGCTGCAGAGAGGAAGTAAAGGAGCTCAGATAGAAACAGATGTTGGTGCAGCTGATCAACAGCTTGACAGGTCTGTGTAAGTCATTGTAATCTAACTGGAACATGAGATGAGTCTTCTGTGGACATCCAGTGGGTTTGTCCTCTGGGGATCATGAACAGAGATCTAACACAGACCAGGAGGCCTAAAGAACATCACGTTTTCCTCTTTGGAGAATAAATATCCAGGGAAAGCAGTAAAGGACGAGCAGAGCAGACGACTTCTGTGTTGTTCAAACCTAAAACGGTTGAAGAAGTGTAGAAAAGTCGGTGACGACCACACGCTGATGTGTTCAATATGCAAACTGCTCTGGATGTCAGTGTGTTGTGTTGTTTTCTCATGAGCACAAGAAGCTTCTTTTATGATCTCAGCACAATGAACTCATTGTCTGCAGAGTTCCTTATTTGATCTTGTCACAACAAATGAATAAATAAATAAATGCCTAATAATGAATCAGTTTCTTTACACCAGAGAAGCAGCAGCAGCAGAGAGCAGTGGACTGAACGTGACGTGGACGCGTTCTTCATAACTTTAACTTCATGACAGGAAACAAAACCTCAGGAATAATTGAAGACATGTCTGTGTGGGACTGAAGCTTCATGTTGGAGTCGAGTTCAAACGCAGAAACGCAAGTTGAGAATAAGATGCAAATAGAAAACTACACTGTAAAAACTCCCATCGACTCCCATCAGGAAGGAGATTCAGGGTCCATTATCTCGCTAAACCAAATTGGTGAATCAATCAGGATCAGGTGACATTGACATTGAGAGCTGTTTATTTTAATGCTTTTTAACCGACGGGAAAGGTGCGTGAAGCTCTTGTGCGTCTTGTGTCTTGTGTGTCTTTGTGTATTTTATTGTGAATATCTGTGACTACTATGTCTCTTTTATCTTCACTGCAAAAGCTCGAAATCTTTCCAAGAATATTTGTCTTATTTCTTGTCAAAATGTCTCATTTCTAGTCTAAACTAATCTCTTTTCCATTTGTTTCAAACAAATTTTCAATTGAAATAAGTAGAAAAATCTGCCAGTGAAAGCAAGTTTTTTGTGTTTGTAATAAGAAAGAAAAACTTGTTCCACTATCAGA
>NC_139901.1:34871151-34878651 GCF_905171665.1 Trachurus trachurus | reverse complement strand
GTGGTTAACTTGGCAGATAGCTAACAGCAGAGGCGCAGTTTGTGAACAGGCAAGGCAGGCAACTGCTTGGGGCCCCGAGCCATCAGGGGGCCCCCGAGGGTCGGGGCCAGAGGGCTGTTTTATCGACAGAAATCTCTCAAAATGCGCTACCCGCAGTGACCGCACCCCCCTCCCCGTATCGTCGTATACATAGACTGTAAAGCGTCGATTTGCAATGACATGTCATTGGGAAACCCCCCTAACGGGGCCCCATGTCATTCTCCGGACCTGATCCCATCTAACGTCAACCTGTAAGATGCACCTTATCACCGGGAGTTTCTAATGAAGCCGAGGGAAAAAGAAGAGTCCACCTGGGAGCAAGACGAGAAGAAAAAAGAGGCTGAAGTAAAAAATAATGCAAGACAGTGGTGGTAAGTGGAGCAGAGTGTAACGTGAACAGTAAATAACTGTTGAACTTATGCTAATAGTCTAACTGGGAGACACTTGAATAGCAGCTAATGTTAGCTTCAGACCAGTGGTGAAAAGTTAGTTAACGTTAGCGAGTGGGACTGCACTGGAGTCGGTCCGACCGACCACAGGAGGGACTCGGTGCGTGCGGTTCTGGTGCTCCACTCGGTTACGGTCGTTAAGTGACAAAAAAAAAAAAGCAAGGTAACTTATCTGCTGGCCACCTTGGCAGCAAGTAACAACACTATTAACTTGCTAGCTAGCAGGGTGACATAGTAAAGTTATGTTACAGTATTGACGTGAGTAGCCTATTATTATTATTATTATTATTATTATTATTATTATTATTATTATTATTATTATTATTATAATAATAGCCTATGAAAGTGTAAAAGTTAACAAGCTATTGCTGCTATGAAAGCTATGCCCAAGGAAAACATTAAAAATCACTCTCTTATCTCTCCTCAGGATTATTATTTAGGTTTCTGACAACAGCAAAACAGATGGACAAAGTGCCTCCTCCCAGTGCTGTCAGTGAAAACTGTAAGTGTATTGTCATAAAGAATCTTTAGAGGGCATGGCATATTATCAATTAAAGTAAAACTGTATTTTGTTTTTTTGTCATATCAGTTGAACGTCCACCTCCAGTGAGACAACAACAACTGCCCATCATGAAGACGACATGTCACCAGCTTACACCATAACTGGACATTTGTAATAAAAAAAGTTTAAATTTCATAAATTTTTTGTTGGTGTTCGATTATTTATAAAATGATGGTGATAAACACTGGTTGGAGGGCCCCCTGGGGATTTTTGCTTAGGGCCCCACCAGACTCTAAAATCGCCTCTGGCTAACAGGGATCTTCAATAAACACCGAGTCAGCAGGTAAGTTTTGGGATGTTTACTGTTGATACACTGTGAAACTGCAATACAAAGATAAGAAATAAAATGTTACATGTTGTTTGGCTTTGTTCTTTAACACAACAATTATCATACATGGCACAAATACTCATAAACAAGTTAAATTCTTAATTAACTGACCACAAATAATAATTAGCGATTAGCTTAATGCTAACGTTACATTAAAAACGCCATTGACAAGCTAGCGCATTAGCATAGCTCCGTTTTTAGTTTTTTTAAGTTTTCCCACACAAATATGAACTGTTTCTAAATCTTCAACAGGTAAGTTCCACACAAGAACAACCAATACTCACAGACATATGCCTTCCAGGGTACAGCTGAGAAAAAATGAATGAGTAAAAAATGACAACAAATGCTTCACTCAAAGCAAAGCCCTGTCTGTGGAGAAGAACTACGGCAAGTCTAAAGAGACACACAGCACACCAGAGTCCACAATGCCCCTGTTCTCTTAAAGGGGAACTAAACCCCTCAGTTTTGGATGACGTGCTCTAAGCTTGAAATTCAAAAAATGCCTTGATTATGGGCGGGACTCAGGAGCACTCTCCGATCCCCCCTCCCTCCCCCCTGCGCCCCATTCACACCCGCGAAATCACACAAAAGAGAAAAAAAAGTAATAAACACACATCGACACTTCTGCTAGCGCTAACGAGCTACTAACGAGCGACTCTAACAGCACTAGTAGCGTGGACACTACTAGGAGCCCTGACGCAGCATCTACAGCTGATCCGCCGGCTCGTTAGCTCGTTAACGGCTCGTTAGCGCCAGCGGCGGCCGCACTAACGATTCCCGTTCAGGCAGCTGTTAGCAGCCGTTAGCCGCAGCAGAGCAGCTAGAGTGCCTAGCAACCGTTAGCAGCAGGCAGCAGCCGGTGCTGATTGGTCGGGGAGCTGGTGGCCGGTGACGAAAGCTGCCTCCAAAACGTCATCTGCCTCCATCTCAGCCAATAGAAAAATGTGATTGTAATAGCCGTGATTCAACCCATAGAGGGCAGTCACTCTACATTTTTACTACAAAATACACCAAATTGAAATATTTTGACTAAAATGTCAAAAGTTGGACCAGAATCAACTGACAACACTACCTTATACCCAAATATATTTGTTTTCAGCAGAAAAAAGTGGTTTAGGGGTTTAGTTCCTCTTTAAAGGGGCGGCACAATGTCATTATCGCTCTGATGTCGTCATCCTCATTCCAATGATGTCGTCCTAACTACGATGACGTCGTCCTCCTCAGCAGATCTCGGAGCAGATCTCAGTCTTCATTATTCCTTCACACGTTGTTCCCAGGCCGTGTGATCTCGTCGCCATGGAGCCTTGCAGCGGTTGCTATAGGCAGCGTGGTTGCTAGGCAGCGTGGTTTGTGTTGACAGCGGCTGACAGAACTTGAAGCCCGTGCGGTTCCTAGATGAGACGAGACCGTAATGAATAACTCAGCAGCTCATTTAAAGCTGCTGGTGAAGGAACACTTCCTGTCTGTCCCTCTCCGTCGCCAGACTCCATCGCCGTGGAAACCGTCAGACAGACTGTCACACAACTATGTCCATCCATCACACAACTCACTTTACTTCACAAACATCAACTCCACACACTGCAAAAACTCAACATCTTTCCAAGAATATTTGTCTCATTTCTAGTCAAAACTAAACTCTTTCCACTTAAAATAAGACTCATCACCTAAAAATTAACTTGTTTTTAGATCATTTTCACTTGTTTCAAACTAATTTTCACTAAATCTGCCAGTGAAAGCAAGTTTTTTGTGTTTGTAATAAGAAAGAAAAACTTGCTCCACTATCAGATTTTTCTACTTATTTCAAGTGAAAATCTGCTTGAAAGAAGTAAAAAGTGTCTAAAAACAAGCTGCTTTTAATGTGATGAGTCTGATTTTAAGTAGAATGAGATCTGTTTTGACTAAAAATGAGACAAATATTCTTGGTAAGATATTTGATTTTTTGCAGTGTGACGTGCAGAGAACGTCGCCAGCATTTACTATATAGGTTTTACATATAAACCCTGTATACACAGAGATGTATCTATGTATATACACATACTATATAATGTATATATATATAAAGTGTATACTGGCCACAGTCCGTGTGTTTTATTTGTTTCCTGTTGCCGCCACATTCTTGGCTGCAGTCAGACTTGTAATCAGGAGGACTGGTATGCTCTGACTCTTGGCACCGGTCGGATGTAAACTTCACTAAAATAAAAACTAAAATAGGACAAAGTTCCCATAAAGGAGAACGGAGCTGCCTTCAAAGTCTCCACACGTCAGTCTGAAAAAACTAGACTTTTTGAAATAAAAAACTGTCTTGTATCATCAGTCATTACGCTGAAGAAGCCGAGACCGTCCGACCATTAACCATGAAGCATGAAGCATCCGCTCCCAGAGCAGCAGAAACCTTCACGCTGCTTCATCCTTCAGCTTCAGTCTGAGACGCAGACGACTCAACTCTGAGTCACAGTTACAACTCAACTAATGAGAAGTGAAATAGAACGACAGAAGAAAAGTGTTTCATAGATAATGTACAAATACATACACACATGCCAAGAAAAAATGTTCAAGGAAAGTGAGCGGAGATACGAGCTAAGAGGGAAACTTAACTTAAAACAACCAAGAATAAATACGACATTAAAAAGCATGTGTATCTCTGTGGCGGGGGTAAAACTGTGGAATATCCTGACAGAATCTCAAACAAAGCAAAAACATAACACAATTTAAAAATAGATAAAACATAGTATGATAGAAAGCTATGAACAGGATTGAATAATTGGGTGTTGATTGCAACTGTAATGCTGTTAAATTATTTATTTCTTTTATTTTTTGGGCTACACTTGTTAATTACTGGATAATTATTTTTTTCTATGACTCTGATGGCAACTGTAATACTGTTTAATTATCTATTTATTTTATTTTTGGCTACATTTGTTAATTATTGGATACTTGTTTCTTTCTCTGACTCTGAAACCATGAAGAGCTCTAATGGATTTGATGGAATATTGCATTAAAGGGTAGTAGGCATCTATAAGCTAGAGAGCTTCAGCCTGCAGCTTTTCTATCTATTTATGAACTAGTTGAACAAATGATGGTTTTATGGAGGTTGACTGACTGTGATTGATGCTCAACTGTAAACAATTTTGTGTAAAAGATCGAATAAACTACTACTATAACACATGTAGAGTATACACTGCAAAAACTTAAAATCTTTCAATAATATTTGTCTTATTTCTTGTCAAAATGTCTCATTTCTAGTCAAAACTAAACTCTTTCCACTTTAAATAAGACTCATCAGCTAAAACTTGTTGAACTTGTTTTTAGATCATTTTCACTTGTTTCAAACTAATTTTCAATTGAAATAAGTAGAAAAATCTGCCAGTGAAAGTAAGTTTTTTGTGTTTGTAATAAGAAAGAAAAACTTGCTCCACTGTCAGATTTTTCTACTTATTTCAAGGTAAAATCTGCTTGAAAGCAGTAAAAAATGTCTAAAAACAAGCTGCTTTTTAATGTGTTGAGTCTTATTTTAAGTAGAATGAGATTTGTTTTGACTAGAAATAAGAAAAATATACTTGGAAAGATGTTGAGTTTTTGCAGTGTGTAGACGGTAGTGAAAACAGAAGCCTGCATGGCCGACACATGAACCTGCAGCTTTGTGTCTCTGAGCGCTGACTCACTGGTCGACCCATCATAAATGATGACTCATATAATCCTGGTCATGACATCCCATAATGCATCTCTCTGTTGTATCTCCTGACCCTTGCTGCCCGTCTTCCTGAGTGTCTGTGTGTCGCCTGTTCTGAGAAAAGGAACCGGTTTCCTGAGACAGAAATAAAAAATACATCGGAATATTCTGTCGGGGAAGCGCTGAGTGTGTGTGTGTGTGTGTGTGCACTGCAAAAACTCAAAATCTTACCAAGAGTATTTATCTTATTTCTATTCAAAACAATCTCATTCTACTTAAAATAAGACTCATCACATAAAAAGCAGCTTGTTTTTAGACACTTTTTACTCCTTTCAAGCAGATTTTCACTTGAAATAAGTAGAAAAATCTGATAGTGGAGCAAGTTTTTCTTTCTTATTACAAACACAAAAAACTTACTTTCACTGGCAGATTTTTCTACTTATTTCAAGTGAAAATTAGTTTGAAACAAGTGAAAATGATCTAAAAACAAGTTAATTTTTAGGTGATGAGTCTTATTTTAAGTGGAAAGAGATTAGTTTTGACTAGAAATGAGACATTTTGACAAGAAATAAGACAAATGTTCTTGGAAAGATATTTGAGTTTTTGCAGTGTGTGTGTGTGTGTGTGTGTGTGTGTGTGTGTGTGTGTGTGTATATGTGTGTGTGAGACAGAGCAGTAGCGTGAGAGAGGCTTAGAGAAAGGGAGAAAATAACAGAGGAGCGGTGAGAAAGACAAGACAACAGGACAGGAGAGATGAGAGATGAGAGGACAGAGCGGAGTCGGTGGAGAACAGCAGATCGAGGCGTCGTCGTGTTCGGTGGGAAAGGTCGTAGATCGTCCCGCGGCGCTGCGGAGCATTAATTACAGGATAAGAGATGATAAGCTGCTGCGGTGCTGCTGAGCTATGAATAGACCGAGACAGAGAGCTGACGGTGCAGCCGGATGCAGACTGTCCCTGTCCCTGTCTCTGTCTCTGGCTGAGCCGTGAACACTGAGATGATGCCGAAGGCCCAGCAGGTGACACACACTGCAAAAACTCACATATCTAACCAAGAATATTTGTCTTATTTCTAGTCAAAATGTCATTTCTAGTCAAAACAAATCTCATTCTACTTAAAATAAGACTCATCACATTAAAAAAATAGCTTGTTTTACTTCTTTCAAGCAGATTTTCACTAGGAATAAGTAGAAAAATCTGATAGTGGAGCAACTTTTTCTTTCTTATTACAAACACAAACAACTTGTCACCTAAAATTAACTTGTTTTTAGATCATTTTCACTTGTTTCAAACTAATTTTCACTTGAAATAAGTAGAAAAATCTGCCAGTGAAAGCAAGTTTTTTGTGTTTGTAATAAGAAAGAAAAACGTCCATCTTCTATCAGATTTTTCTACTTATTTTAAGTGAAAATTAGTTTGAAACAAGTGAAAATGATCTTAAATCAAGTTCATTTTTAAAAAAAGAAATGAGACATTTTGACAAGAAATAAGACAAATGTTCTTGGAAAGATGTAGAGTTTTTGCAGTGTGCTTCCTGTGTGTGTGCTGAAGACAACTGGGTCCAGTTGTTCAAAAGGTTTAATCTGGATCAAAGTTATCCAGATGTTGTAATCCCCTCCTTTAACTATCCAGGATCACGTAATCCGATTTAATTTTGTTCAAAACTCAGTTGGATTGGATCGGTCTGATCACTGCAAAAACTCAAACTCTTACCCAGAATATTTGTCTCATTTCTAGTCAAAACAAATCTCATTCTACTTAAAATAAGACTCATCACATTAAAAAGCAGCTTGTTTTTAGACACTTTTTACTTCTTTCAAGCAGATTTTCACTTGAAATAAGTAGAAAAATCTGATAGTGGAGCAAGTTTTTCTTTCTTATTACAAACACAAAAAACTTACTTTCACTGGCAGATTTTTCTACTTATTTCAAGTGAAAATTAGTTTGAAACAAGTGAAAATGATCTAAAAACAAGTTCATTTTTAGGTGATGAGTCTTATTTTAAGTGGAAGGAGATTAGTTTGGACTAGAAATGAGACAAATATTCTTGGAAAGATGTTGAGTTTTTGCAGTGTTCCAGATGTGGCTGTGTGTCAGACTGAAGCTGATTGGTCGAGGAACAACAGCAGCATGGAGACACTCACAGTGGATTCTTCTCATTATGGGATGTTTGTGTTGTTTTCTGAGCTCTTTGTTGTTTCTTCATCCAGACCCACAACAAATGAATAATAAAACAAAACAAAGACAGTACATTAGTCAAATACATTGTGAATATTTTTCCATGTATTTCAAATTAAAACTTCAATATTCAAAGTACAAATTTGTTTTTTATTTTGTTAATTCTCCAGTAGTTGGGGAAAAGTTATTATTTTGTGAAATAATCAAAAGTTAACTTTATTTACTTAATCACTAAAATTTGAAAATATCAATGTATATATATATATATATATATAA
>NC_139901.1:34817123-34871081 GCF_905171665.1 Trachurus trachurus | reverse complement strand
TACAATTAATTATCTACTGTTTAGCAACTGTAGATAATTAATTGTATGTATATAGGCCTACAGACTGGCAGAGTGAGACTCCAACAAACAGGAGCAGAGCCTCAGGTGGCAGCAAACATGTCGATGTGAAGCACAGAGGATTATCTACTGGGATGCAGCGACAGAGCCCGAGGCTGTGAACATGTATATTATATATATACAGTATATATATAAATATACATGTTCACAGCCTCGGGCTCTGTCGCTGCATCCCAGTAGATAATCCTCTGTGCTTCACATCGACATGTTTGCTGCCACCTGAGGCTCTGCTCCTGTTTGTTGGAGTCTCACTCTGCCAGTCTGTAGGCCTATATACATACAATTAATTATCTACAGTTGCTAAACAGTAGATAATTAATTGTATGTATAACAGACTGTTCACGGCTGTTGTAACCTGTTGCATTTGCACTTTAGGCCCCTTGCTGTTTATTATTTATTTGTTTGTACAGTGTACATTATTGGCACTTTTTAATCATATTTTATCTTGCAGTAGGTCCTTTTAATCTGCCCATGATATGTTATATGTTACATTTTATTCTGTTTTGTCTATTTGTGTTTGTGTTTGAATGTGTGGATCTTCCTGGCTGCAAATCAATTTTCCCTTTTGGGACAAATAAAGACACTTTGACTTTGACTTTGGCCTTGCTGAGGGTTTTTTGTTGTTTGTTTGTTTTTCAGGCGCCGTGCCGCAAGCTGCTGAACAGCGTCCTGAGGGGTCTGGAGCTGACCGTCTTCCAGTCGGACCGAGACATCTACATCCCCAACTGTGACACCCGCGGCTTCTACAGGAAAAAGCAGGGGGGGGGTCTGAGTGTGTGTGTGTGTGTGTGTGTGTGTGTGTGTGTGTGTGTGTGTGTGTGTGTGTGTGTGTGTGTGTGTGTGTGTGTGTGTGTGTGTGTGTGTGTGTGTGGTGTGTGTGTGTGTGTGTGTGGAGTCAGAGCTGCACCACCACTGCAGATTTCTGATTTTTCTGTGACCACAAGAGGCCGAGAATAACTGACACTTCTCTCTCTCTCTCTACTGCGCTATGATGACATGTCATTTTCTCTCTCTCTCCCTTCTTCCTCTCTCTCCCTCTCTCTTCTTCCTCTCTCTTCCTCTCTCTCCCTTCTTCCTCTCTCCTCCTCCTCTCTCCCTCTCTCTCTCCTCCCTCTCTCTCTCTCTCTCTCTCTCTCTCTCTCCTCTCCTTCTCTCTTTCCTCTCTCTCTCCCTCTCTCTCTCCCTCTCTCTTCTTCCTCTCTCTCTCTCTCTCCCTTCTTCCTCTCTCCTCCTCCTCCTCTCTCCCTCTCTCTCTCCTCCCTCTCTCTCTCTCTCTCTCTCTCTCTCCTCCCTCTCTCTCTCCTCCTCTCTCCCTCTCTCTCCCTTCTTCCTCTCTCTCTCTCTCTCCTCCTCCTCTCTCCCTTCTTCCTCTCCCTCTCTCCTCTCTCCCCCTCTCTCTCTCCTCCTCCTCCTCTCCCTCTCTCCTCCCTCTCTCTCTCTCTCCCTCTCTCTCCCTCTCTCCCTCTCAATCTTTCAATTTAAATAGCTTTATTGGTATGACAAGACAGTGCTTATATTGCCAAAGCATATAACAATGAAATAATATTAATACAAATAAACAGATGAATAAGTGACCTCTCTCCCTCTCCCTCTCTCTCTCTCAATTTCAATTTCACAAGCTTTATTGGCATGACTGTCATTACAATATTGCCAAAGCGTTACAAAAATGGTAAAATAACACATACAACATAAATAAATAAATAACAGATAATATAATAATAAAGATGATACTAAAAACAAACAGTGTAGATATCATTAAGCAGGTAAAACTCTCTCTCTCTCAATTCAATTCAAATTTGCTTTATTGGCATGAATGTTACAAGAACTATCTCTCTCTCTCTCCGCCCTCCTTTTAAAAAAGAAATTAACTTCTCCCTCTCCCTCTGTGTCTGTGATCTCTCCACAGTGCCGTTCCTCTAAGGGCATGCAGCGCGGCCAGTGCTGGTGCGTGGACGAGCTCGGCACGACCGTTCCCCCCGGTGCCGCCGAGGACGGCACTTTACCGTGCGACGGGAGTGAGGGATGAGTCTGTCCCTTTGCTCTGAGCCTGGAGGAAGAGGAGAGAGAGGAAAGAGGAGGAGGAAGAGGAGGAGGTAGAAGAGGAAGAGGAGGAGGTGTGGAGCAGCAGGAGCACAGGGAGAGGGAGTGGCTTTAGCCTGTGTGCTAGACGACACTGCCTGGACAGGAGGTAGCAGGGATAAACCACTTCCTATGGAAAACACACACACACACACACATTTGCACACACACACACACACACACACACACACACACACACACACACAGCCTCTCAGCACAGCAACAATAACATCTGCCTGAATGTTCAACAGTTGCAGCAGCTGCGTCTGTCCGACTCGCTGCATGCATCAATCTCACATCGACGCTCCGACGGGAAGCGACTGCCTCGGCGGCATCGATCCGCCTCAGGATCTCTGCTCCCGTTCCCTGTTCCCGTTGTCCCGGCTTCTACTGGTAGATCTCTGTTGTTCCCTTCTGTTCCCTTCTGTTCCCTTCTGTTTAGAGCACTGGAAAAGAGAGTAGCGACACCACCATAGACTCCCGTGGTAACTTTATTCTCCCCCTAGTGGCAGGATATGGGTGTTGCAAATCCGCCCAAGAAACCCATTCACTCCAATGTAGCCTATAGTGTGTTGCCAACTTGCTTGTAAATTGATGAAAACTGCTGTGTTTTTGCTTTTAGGTGCCTTGGTCATATTAAGTTATGCTTATAATTTATTTATTGTTTAGTAACAATAGTTTCGACCACTGCTTGTTAGCAATTGAAAAAAACTGTAACATAAAAAGCCTCGCATGGAAATAAAATAAAAGCCAGCAGCACAATAACTTGCTTGACCAAAACAAACAAACTAAAGAAAACACAGGCTTAAGTGGCGAACAGTTAGCTAACACAGTTGAATTTAGCGCGCAAACTTACAGTATGACACTTTAGTGGACTTATCTTTATCATTTAAAACAGCAAGCATTCGTGACACAACAATTAACGGCCACTATATGTTAATATTTATCTGTAAAAGGGTCCACGATGATGCTATTAACGTGGGTGATCTATAAATGTCCTTAAATTATTGAAAATACTGCACTTACTCATTCACCAACACTGCAGAGATGCCAGCTCTGGGGCGCATTTGCAATACCCATATCCCGCCACCAGGGGGCGTTTCCACTTGACCAATGCGTGTCGCTACTCTCTTTTCCAGTGCTCTAGTTCTGTTCTGTTCTGTTCTGTTCCTTCTTAACTTTAGGATAGCTGACACTGCCTGTGTTTGTTCTGATCTCAGTGGGCTGAAATACTGTTACGCAAAAAGGTGACGCAAGTGACACAAGACGTTTGACCGACGTGTGTCCCCCTCACCGTCCTCTCTCCCTCTCTCCAAAGATACACTGATATCAACACATTCATACAAGACGAATTGACAGAATATTTCTTTTCTATTAATTTATTTTTGAGTCTGTATTTCCATCAAGTAGCTACTGCTTGAATCTTACAGTATCTTCTATGTATGTAAAAGTCAGAAAAACTAAGTCACACGAACACGATCCTGGACGCTTCTGTTCTGACTGCTCATTAGTTGATTGTTTGTACATATGTTGGATTTTTGTGGTCGACTGTGTGTTCTGAAGTGGCAGACAAAAAGCTTACGGCTGTTACCCTTTTCAAAAAGTTGTAAGGCATATTTTTATACACGTCAATATAATATTTATATATGAATTGTTGGTTTATTTAATGAACTACAGTACAATGCCATGTATTTTTATATTGTCAGCAGTTTCTTATTTAAAGACAGAGATTATTTTATTTCATGTTCGGGGGAAGTGTTGCGCTTCAGAGGCACCTTTATGGCAAAACTTCACTTCACATTCACCAGAGCTCTATTCTATTAACTGCTGTACATCTTATGGTTCTATCTCATGTTTTTTAATTTCTTTTTTATTTATGCTTTGTTCATCTGAGAATGGAGAATGTCCATGTTACTATTATGTTTTATTTTGGCACATCATACTATAAATTCTGATTTCAATAGAGGAGATTAAAAATAAAACAAAATAAAGATCAGATTTGTTATTGTTCTAGTATGTCTTTCCCGAGTCCTTGCAAAAGTCATGAAACTGTGTGCTATTAAAGTGTGATTAGAATTTATCTATTTCTGACCAATCTTGTTGTGCCAATGTGTGTGTGCCGTGATGATGACAGGTCCGTGCACAGAGGACCGTAAGATTTGCAAATATGAAAATAAAACATAATGATAATAAAAATGGAGAAGAATAAAACATATATTAATATAACGACAGGTGTTGAGTGTGTTCTTTCACAATAAGAGTTGTGTTAATGATGCGAGACGAACTTTTACCTCCTCATTCTAGTGAAGTTTTGAGATAAGTTTCTTGCATGTCACTTGTTTACTTCCATCTTATACTTGATACTTTGAGAATAAGTATTTAACTTATTTTTGCACAAAGTTTTACAGTAAAAATGCATATGAGGGGATGTAATTATGTTCTGTTTGGGTTCGAGTTCAGTCTTCATCCCTGGATTCACAGCAAGGTGTCGGCCAGGACAGCAGAGTGTGGATGAATAAATGACTGACAGGCTGTTCTGCTTCACATTCAGGGTTTACAATGGATAGATGTGGTTTTCTATAAGAAAGAATCACAAAATACAACTTTATGAAGGATGACAAACAGAGGGACGCTTTTATTGTGAAATACTACATCCAGTTATGACCAAAGGGGCAGTTGTGGGTCTGAGAAGTGAAGTCACTTCCGCGTTCAACAAACTGCAATCCCCTCTTCTTCCTCTGGGGGCTGGTGTCAGAAAGCAGCAACTCTCCATAGACCACCATGTTAAAACCCCCCACTTTACATCCTCAATAAACATGATCAAAGCCTGGTGTCAGAACGTTTTTTAGTCTCAATCGATAGTTTCTACCCCCGCACACACTCTGAGGGGTTTAACTCTACCGTTTTACTGTTATTAGGTTAAAACTCTGGCCAATTAGGGCGCGGAAACGTTGAGTGACAGGTCCGAGCAGCTCCGTGGACAGCTGCTTGGAGGCCAGTGGGCGGTTTCTCGGCCGGTAAATCCAACATGGCGCTGTTCAGGCCGCCATGTTGGAGTCACAAAAACGACTCCCCAAAACCAATGGGGACGTCACGGATGCTACGTCCATTCTTTTTACAGTCTACACTGCAAAAACTCAAAATCTTTCCAAGAATATTTGTCTTATTTCTTGTCAAAACTAATCTCTTTCCACTTAAAATAAGATTCATCACCTAAAAATCAACTTGTTTTTAGATAATTTTCACTCATTTCAAACAAATTTTCCCTTGAAATAAGTAGAAAAATCTGCCAGTGAAAGCAAGTTTTTTGTGCTTGTAATAAGAAAGACAAACTTTCTCCACTATCAGATTATTTCAAGTGAAAATCTGCTTGAAAGAAGTAAAAAGTGTCTAAAAACAAGCTACTTTTTAATGCATTGAGTCTTATTTTAGGTAGAATGAGATTTGTTTTGACTAGAAATTACATTTTGACTAGAAATAAGACAAATATTAATAGATAAATATTTTTGCAGTGTATGGTTACGACTGACTTTGTGGACTGGTGTGATGCCATTTCCTCAAGTTAAATGTTCAAAAAACTAAAGACAAGGTCACTGACTTTAGGAAAACACCACAACCTGGGGACACACGACCTTAATACCTCAACAATCTGCAAAGATGATACTTTCTGTGCAGACTAAAATCTTTTAATGTTGATAAGACCTTGATGGTTTTTTCTATAGATCTTTTATTGAGTCAAACAATGAGATAACTGGAATGCAGCAGCAGTTCTCTCTCAGAGATCTTTGAATTTAAATCCTTAGTTTTACGCAGCAGGTTTGAGTTTCCAACGTGTGAAACAACAGTGGCCTCAGTGAGAGAAGGTTCCTGTGAATCACCTGCTCAGGTGACAGGATGGTGTGCATGTTGTTGATGAGAGGAGCTCGGTCTGGACTGAAGCTCTCGTCCATTTGCTGCTTCTGGGAGAAACTTCCTCTGCAGGGCCGGCCCCTGGCATAAACACTGTATGCAGTTGTTTAGGGCCACAGCCGTTAGCTGGGGGGCCACATGGTCAGAAAGGTACCGGGTTCATCAAGTCATTTAAACATCCTGAGGTCTGCACGTGCAGCTATGAGCTTTATATGTAATGTGAAGTCAATATTCAGCTTCTTTTATCTCACATTTGAGACATTTGGTGAAAATAGAACGGCAGAAACAACATTTGTGCTCAAAAAGCAATCTGACAAAATGTCATTTTAGACTTGTTTTCTACACTTATCTATTACTGTATTCATATCCTATTTCAAGCACCAAAACAGTTCATTCTCATGACTGAAGGAGTGTTTTCACAAGGGATTTGACATTTTTCAAAAAGCAGACCTCAAATTTCCAGCATTTGGTCTAAATTATAAACAGTGTTCTAGGACAAACTGGCCTCAGTGTGCTTACAGCGGAGGTTCTAATATTTAGACATAAAACACTGCAAGTATCTTAAAAATAAATTTAAGAAAATATGTAAAAGTCGAGAAAATGGCCTCAGACCTCAGAGGGGATAAACACGTCTGTATTAAGTTTTAACCAGTGATTTGGTGTTTGCGCTTAGAGTGCAGGGCCACAAACAAAAATCTTGTTTAGGGGGCCACCAACATCCTAGGACCGGCCCTCTTCCTCTGCAGCGACAGGATTCCATTTGCCAGCGGTGAAACAGAAATGACACATTAGAGCACATTAGAGTCACGCTGCTTTTCTGCCATTACGAGGCACATAAAGGATCATTCTCTCCCTCTTCTGCACACGGGGACTCGATACATGCCTGTTTCCAAGGTAACAGCATAGAATATCCCATTTGTCCATGCATAATATGAAATATGAAGGCCTTGCAGACAGAAGACCGAAGGAGGAAGCATGATGATCCTTTGTGGAATCACACTCGTCCTACTTCTCTATCTGGGCTGGTTGTTCTCTTCTATTCTTGGAGGATCTTTTCTGTGCGTTGAGCAGATGAAACTCCGGCTCACCGCTGCACAACTCAGGGACAATCACACTGGTATAATCAGCATGTTTATATGATATCCTCTGTTCAGATGTTGCATTCACACACACACACACACACAGTGGATTAGGGGCTCAGGTCTCTGGGTGAAAGTTTAGAAAACGTCCACATAAAAACAGAAAACATCAATTATTATAGATTTTTCTTGTTATATATAATTTATTATGTCTCTAGCATCAAGTAAATAGCTGAATAGTCAAGACTAAACCTAAACCTTCTCTTCACAGGGAAGTGTGAAGTGTGTGTCATTTTTTCATTTAACCTTTATTTTTGACAGGGTTGGTTCATCTGTAGCTCCAAACACAGAGATTACAAGACAGCAATACAATACAGTGATTACACAGGTATGATGCAAGGTAATACTAATTAAAACGTAATAGTGAACAGACTAAATAAAGCAAGAACGAGTCTCGTCACTCGGTACTGTGGTGTGAAGTAGAGTTTTAAAAGAGTGAAATGGGTTTATCAAGTTATCAATAAAGACAGATTCCATGCAGATAATAGCAGGAAATATTGATTTATGATGAATGATAAATGTATTTGTGTTCAATCTAAATTTACATATTTGTGGATTATAGTTCCACATGATTTAAGCAAACATTTGTTTTCTATTTATTTGTTATTTAAAAGGAAGAAGAAGAAGGAAGCTGCTGCACTGCAAAAACTCAAACTCTAGTCAAAATAATTCTCATTGTACTTAAAATAAGACTCATCACATTAAAAAGCAGCTTGTTTTTAGACACTTTTTACTTCTTTAAAGCAGATTTCAAATCTGATAGTGGATCAAGTTTTTCTTTCTTATTACAAGCACAAAAAACTTGCTTTCACTGGCAGATTTTTCTACTTATTTCAAGTGAAAATTAGTTTGAAACAAGTGAAAATGATCTAAAAACAAGTAAATTTTTAGGTGATGGGTCTTATTTAAAGTGGAAAGAGTTTAGTTTTAACTAGAAATGAGACATTTTGACAAGAAATAAGACAAATATTCTTGGAAAGATTCTAAGTTTTTGCAGTGTGAGAACTTGATCAATACTGACTGAAGTCTTGTTTTTGCTGACCGCCAGTGGTTCAATGGTTGCTCTGCCTGAATCTCGCACGATTTGCGGAGCCGTGAACTGGGTGTCAATGCAAATCGCGCGAGATTTGGACGGACCAGGAAGAGCAGTGCAGGGAGCTTTCGCTACAAACAAGCTTAAAATATAGACTTACTTAATTTATTTCGGAACAATTTCTCATGTCGGGGCTTCAATACAAGACGGACATTACAGACAAGCAGCATGGAGATATTTGGATGTTTTTTGGTGTGTCTTTTTGTTACGAAGACAGTTGGTATCCATTTGCAACCGTTATATGGACATGCACTGCTACGCCGAGACCCCCTGTAACTCAGAGAAGCCACGGAGGACTCTGAAACTTCTCCCAGCCCTTAGTCCACATGAGGGGGAGGAGATAATGAGTTTCAAATTTCAATTTTGGGTGAACTATCCCTTTAAGCCTCTGGCGCATGTTCTGCTATAATGAACAGAACTTGCTCAGTTTTTGTCCCATTTCCAAATGGTTTGATTTTTTATGAACGTCTGTGCAGTTATGATGCAGCATACTTAAAGCAGTACCAAGAACTTTCAATTTTGGTTGAGTTTGGCCCAAATTTTAATCATGTACTTTAAAAAAAAAAAAAGTAACATTATAGTAGCCTAATGCAACTCGTTTTAAACTCAACAGGAACTGACTCGACACAACAACACCTTTAAGTTTATAACAATTTATTTAAACAGTAGTAATCAAAGATATTTGGTCCCTGGTTTAAAAACAACAACATTCAGATCCAGATACAAGTCGACGAAACAGAAACAGAACGAAGAAGTGATTGTTTTTTCCTGCTGCGTACATGACAACTGAGCCTCGTTTTTTATTATTTATTAAAGAGGTGAAAGAAGACGGGAAGAGACAGTTCTAAGACCAAACTACAGATGAAACAGAAGTTAAAGGTTTGTTTCTACGTCACAAACTGTTCTGACGTTTCTCCTCTAAAAACAAAAACATATTAAAGACATGAACCTGCTTTAAATTTAAAAACATAGTGGACCTGTAAAAACAACCGCTGTGTAAAAACTACGTGGTAGGAAACGAAATGTTTGACTGAAATGTTTCTGTTGAGGCACAAAGAGAAAAACAAGAGGAAGAGGAAGAGGTCGTTGACGGAAGAGGAGAGGAGGAGTTGTTGGAGGTGTTCAGACGTTCTCCTCCTCCACCTCCTGCTGCTCCTCCTCTTCGTCTTCATAGTATCGGTTTCGTTTGATCATCTCCTCCACCGTCAGCTCCTCCTCCTCCTTCTCCTCCTTCTCCTCCTTCTCCTCCTTCTCCTCCTCCACCTCCTCGCTGTCCCAGAAGCCGACGTCCTGAGACGAGCGGCTGAGCTCCACCTCCTCCTCAGGGGAGGACACGGCTGTGGGCATCTCCTCCACCACACCTCCATCCTCCTCCTCCTCCTCCATCTTCTCCTCCTCCTCCTCCATCTTCTCCTCCTCAGGCTCAGTCTGGCCTCCTGGAGCTCGCTCCTCCTCTTTCTCCTCCTGATGCTCCGTCATGTCTTCGCTCTTCATCTCTCCATCACGCTCCTCCTTCTCCTCCTCCACCTAGGGATGTCACAGAAATAATCACGGTGTTACGATTATTATGCATCAATAAATTTCACAACACTATGAATGTGCAAAATCAAATATAGTCGCAATATAATTACATTACTAATCTCTTAAGGGGATAGTTCACCCAAAATTGAAATTTCACTCATTATCTCCTCCCCCTCATGTGGACTAAGGGCTGGGAGAAGTTTCAGAGTCCTCCGTGGCTTCTCTGAGTTACAGGGGGTCTCGGCGTAGCAGTGCATGTCCATATGACGGTTGCAAATGGATACCAACTGTCTCTATATTTCAAGCTTGTTTTGTAGAGGAAGCTTCTCGAAGCTCCTCTTCCCGGTTCGTCAAATTTGGACGAACCGGGAAGAGGAGCTTCCGCTACAAACAAGCTTGAAAAAAACACAAAATAGTAAACAGCTGGTATTTAGACAAATTAACGACACACTGCTGATCTAAACGGCTACTTTCTCACCTAAACATGTTTAAACTCTGTAAATATATCACTTTATCCACCCATCCTACCCATACACTTCCAGTGTTTGAGCTAAGCTAATTAGCGACTTTAGGTGGAGGCAGGCTAACACTACCTATACACTTCCAGTGTTTGAGCTAAGCTAATTACGGGCGATACGGCTCTATCTCCCTTGTTAATGCACGCACAGTTGAAAGGATGGTGTCTATCTGCTGGTCATGGACTCAGGAGTGAGGCAAGACACGAAAAGAAATGTTGGTGTATCCCTTTAATATAGGACCAGTTATTAATCCCTCCGGGGAAGTGTTTGAAATATTACGCAGTTTTTATTTGAATCTAATCAACTCACATATCCCTCCGCCCAGGGTTAGCGCCCGCCGATCAGCAGTTGGTTCGGTCCAAATAAAAACTGTGTTTTTCCTGCACTTTGAAGGGCTGGAAAAAATTATATTATAATGAACAATGGAACTGTGTATTATTTTTCAGGTAAAACCTCTTTTAGGCCGTGAAAATAGGCCGGTTTCTTTGGGTCAACACTGTATGTTGTAAATCTCTGGGCAGGGCTATTATGGGCTGGCGTTGCTAACGGGAGAGTGCAGAGAGTCTTCTACTGCAATTAAAGTACTTAGGGGCTATAATTGTAGATCATACAACCACACTGTGCATGTACCTTACTTTGGTGCCACATCTGTCGATATGGTATCGACATAATCTTTTTTGGAAAGTGACGGTATTTAGGAATCTTTATGATCAATTAATTGTGGCGTTTAATACCGCCAATATTACTTGTGAAAACAAGTAATTGTGATGTGACATCCCTACCTCCTCCTGCTCCTCCTGCTCCTCCTCTGCGGAGCTGCTGTGGACGTCCACACAGCTGTCCTCTATCTCCTCCGTGGGCGTCTCGACCTCTGACCTGCGGGCTGCAGCTCCATGGAGGAGGAGCTCAGGGCTCAGCTGCTCCTGCTCCTCCTCCTGCTGCTCCTGCTCCTCCTCATGCTGCTGCTCCTGCTCCTCCTCCTCCTCTCCTCGCTCTAGGAGCAGTGGAGATCTGTGGTGGCGAGGTGAAGGGCAGACTGCGCCGGACGCTGGACACCTCTCTGGTCTGGTCAGAGGAGTCGTCCTCCTCCGGCGGCCACTTGGCTCTGATTGGTTTCCCGGCGGCTCCGTTGCCCTCGGCGACGGCGGCTCCATCCTGCGTCTCGCTGCGCGCCGGCGGCCAGGAGATCTTGAGGCGGCGGGTCTCGGTGGGCCGGTCGCTCCTCTCGGCCGAGCTCTGACCCAGAGCCTCCATGGTCGCCGTCAGCACCGTCACCTGTTTGTTTTAGAATATTTTATTTTTCAGTTTTCAATTCCAAGTTATACATGAAAACACACTGTTTATTGCTGTGGATACCTGAATTATTTTCTTGTCACCACTTTCAGGATGGTTTAGGCACCTCCTTATTTTTACATTTGTTTTCTACTTGAAATTACATTACAACTGCTGATCGACGGGCGCTAACCCTGGGTGGAGGGATACGTGAGTTGGTTCGGTCCAAATAAAAACTGTGTTTTTCCTGAAACTTTGAAGGGCTGGAAAAAATTATATTATAGCGAACAATGGAACTGTGCATTTGTTTTCAGGTAAAACCTCTTTTAGGCCGTGAAAATAGGCCGTTTCTTTGGGTCTGTTCACAACACTGTATGTTGTAAATCTCTGGGCAGGGCTATTATGGGCTGGCGTTGCTAACGGGAGGAGTGCAGAGAGTCTTCTACTGCAATTAAAGTACTTAGGGGCTATTTGGAGATCATACAACCACACTTTAACTGCCACTCTTAAAGGGATAGTATCATTTTTTTAGACTTTTTTGACACAATTCAGCCCAGAGCTCTGTAAGCACCGTCACCTTGGCGAGCGGCGAGTCCTCCACGCTGGGGCTGCACAGCTCCGAGGACGCCGAGGCTGCCGCTGGAGCCAGAGCCAGGGCCGGGCCGGCGGTCTGAGCGGCGGTCTGAGGCGAGGAGGAGCAGGAGGAGGAGGAGGAGGCGTCGGACTCGGCCTTCCCCTCCCACAGCTCCTTGTGAGGACGGTGGCCGAAGCCTTCGTCGTAGTTTCCTTTGGCCTTGAAGAGCTGACAGAAGTGAGGTTTACAGTAGACGCTGTTGTGAAGGGAGGCGTAGTTGGCCAGACTGGAGGAGGAGGAGGAGAGAGGAGGAGGAGGAGGAGAGGAGGAGGAGAGGAAGGAGGGAGGAGGAGGAGGAGGAGGAGGAGGAGGAGGAGAGGAAGGAGGGAGGAGGAGGAGGAGGAGGAGGAGGAGGAGGAGGAGGAGGAGAACAGGGAAGGAAGAGGAGAGGACGTTAGACCACCTTTCTCCTGCAGAAACATCCTCCTCATCACCCTCAGTGTGTTCACATGGACTTGAGTTTCCTGGTTGTGATCATATATAGGCTATATAACAACACTATAGATCATGAATGACCAGGTTTCTCTGAGTTTCTCCAGGTTCTTGGATCTAAACATCCAATGATGTTTAAAGGGATAGTTCACCCAAAATTCAAATTTCCTCCGTGGCTTCTCTGAGTTACAGCGGGGCTCCGTGCAGCACTGCATGTCCATATGACGGTTGAAAACGGAGCTCACTTTTCTTCGTCCAAAAAGACACACCAAAAAACATCCAAATACCTCCATGCTGCTCGTCTGTGATGTCCCTCTTGTATTGAAGCCCCGACATGAGAAATTGTCAGTGCAAATCCTGCGAGATTTGAAAAGTGAGCTCCGTTCTCAACCGTCATATGGACATGCACTGCTACGCCGAGACCCCGCTGCAGCTCAGAGAAGCCACGGAGGACTCTGAAACTTCTCCCAGCCCTTAGTCCACATGAGGGGGAGGAGATAACGAGTGAAATTTCAATTTTGGGTGAACTACCCCTTTAAGGTGAGACACCACAGGCAAAAACATTGGTTTTTGAGATGTTGGGCTTTCATTCTTCCTTAACATGTCTTCTTACAGAATAGTGGAAGGAAATGGTAGAAAATCCACATGGAGGTTTTATTTATTTTACTTCATTTCGTCTGTAAATTTCTCCTATAGGAGTTATTCTGACCCATGTCATGTCAGGTATGATTGTAAAGCTCTCTCTCCTGAACAATGATCTGGGCTCCAAAAAATGTCATTTCCTTTGTATTAACAACAAATCATAAAAGTAGGATTGACAATAACAATCTATGTAATTTTACAGTCCAAGTCTTTAAAGGCCGTTTTCTCAGAAAGAGTTTTTCAGACTCAGACTCCTCTCTAGAAATCTCCACTTCAGCAGCACTTACAGACACCAAACCTTCCACTTTGATCCCTTTCTATATTCTGAAGGTTTTTACAGAGGGGATTGTTGATATATCATTCACAGCCTCATTTATACAACATTTTATTACTAAAAACATGGAGATATTAGATGTTTTAGGGCTGGTGACAGTATTTTCTCATTTACAGAGTGATAAAAAGAGATATCCACAATCCTCCTCTGGAAAAACTAAAGACTCTAATGTGTCAACAAAATAAAACAAAGTAGTTTTATCCATTGTTCAGATTTCTGTTCTGGAAATATATGCAAATTAGCGCATATTTAATTAGATATTGCCTCATTTACATATTTAAACATAAAATTTGTCAATAAAAACTTGTAATACAAAAAATATTTGTCTTAAAGGGACAGTATGTCACATATTTGGCTTTTTATTAGCGTGTGTGTGTGTGTTGAGTCTGACCTCAGCTTGGTGTTGCAGTGCGAGCAGCGGAAACAGGAGCTGTGGTAAACGTGCTGATTGGCCACCAGCCTCTCCAGAGGATACACCGTCTTCTGACACGACACACACGACTCTCTGACCGGCAGCCGGAAGCTCTGCAAGGCACGCACACACAGACACAGACACACACACGCACACACACACAGACACACACACACACACACACACACACAGAGTTAACCCACTCATCCATTCACAGGAACCGTGACCGTGTGTCGTAGTGAATCTTCACTTCTCTCACTCGGGGGGTTTTGGGCTGAGACGAGTCTTTGTTGTTGGAGGAAGCCGGAGTACCAGGACCAGGACCAGAACCAGGACCAGGACCAGAACCTGTAGAGTCACATTATGGGATGGTGAGAAAAGGCAGTGACACAGTGTGAACACTAGAGGGAGCTGTTGTCACGTCTGTGCAGCCTCTATGGTGCCGTGTTGCACGATGCTTTTAACGCTGTAATTATACTTTAGAAAAGAGAGGAGACCATAGAGAACCAATCACAAAGCTTTAATTAATCACATGACTTTCAGGAAGCCACTGAAACACTTTTTTGCAGATCTTTTTCAAAGGGAACAGGTTTGCCATTTTGCTCCACTAAAACGGTCTGAAAACACACAGTAACTTCCTGGTGCTTTTTCATCTGGAAAAATATATATTTAAACTAATAGATTAGTAAAGTTTAATTTTTAATAGTTCCATACAATTTATTTGCTTATTAAATAATGGAAACTTGTGCACCTGTTGCACCTGTTGCAGTGAAGCATTATGGAATCAACATTGCAGCATGAGATTATGGTTGAGTGTGTTTAGGTGTAAATATAATGTTCAAACACATACCATTCATCATAATTTTGTTTTGATCCTTACAATAAATTTGATTTTGGTTTCAGTAAAGTAAACTTCAGGCTATTATGATGATGAGGATGATGATGAGGAAGATGAGAGTGAGAATTGGGATGAGGCCAGTGGAGGTGAACCTTTACAGAGACTGGTATTTCTAGAATAGTATAAGATAGAATTTACTGTAATTATAATTAATTATTCTTCAAACAATACGTTTAGACACTTTGAGTCATTCATTTCAATGGGTCGTTCTACAATGGTACAGTGTTGCCAGCAGACAACATTCAGACAAGAAACCCTCTAAAAGATTTCATTTTATAAGGCTTTAAAATTCAAATAGCATGTATTGTAACCAGTTTAAGATATTTAATATTTTACATATGTTTATGAAATAAATGATGATCCAATTGAATTTAAAAAAAAAAAACTTGCTTCTTCACTTATGCACCGTTATGGTACAATATTACCTACAGGCAACAAATCCCAAAAACTTAAAAAAATAATCATTTCTAAAAAAAAAAGTCTTTAGATTATGTTTATTTAGTCTATTTTGAGACATAAAAACACCCCCCCCCCCCCCCCCCCCCCCCCAATCATAAAGCACCATAGAGGGTTAACGTGACTCCTGCTCTTATTAAACAATAAGTAGATCTATAATAATAATTAATTATAATAATTAACTGCAGAAAATGCGTGTGAATGCTGAAAGCAGCTGAACGCTATATATATAATAATAATGAATTATAATAATTATTAATAAGGAATAATATTATTATTATTAAGAGCGTGTTGTTACCTGAACTCTCTGTGCTGAAACTTTTCCTGCTGTTTGACTCCGACTCTGGACTCTGGAACAACAACAACAACAACAGATATTATATTATATTATTATATTATATTATTATATTTAATATATTTATTGACTGATTCTTCATCATAAACAGACGTGACTCCAGAGGACAGCTTCCTCACCATGTCCACAGACGGAGGGACGTTCTCCTTCTGCTTGTCCAGCTGGTCGCTCTGAGACACAAAACACAGACACAATGAAACACTGGAGCTGATCCCGGGTCAGTCTGGAGCTGATCCCGGGTCAGTCTGGAGCTGATCCCGGGTCAGTCTGCAGCTGATCCCGGGTCAGTCTGCAGCTGATCCCGGGTCAGTCTGCAGCTGATCCCGGGTCAGTCTGGAGCTGATCCCGGGTCAGTCTGCAGCTGATCCCGGGTCAGTGTGGAGCTGATCCCGGGTCAGTCTGCAGCTGATCCCGGGTCAGTGTGGAGCTGATCCCGGGTCAGTCTGCAGCTGATCCCGGGTCAGTGTGGAGCTGATCCCGGGTCAGTCTGCAGCTGATCCCGGGTCAGTGTGGAGCTGATCCCGGGTCAGTCTGCAGCTGATCCCGGGTCAGTGTGGCTGACTGGATTAGAGAGGAGAGAAACATTCAGACGTATTTAGATGTTTATTTGCAGACTCGGCATCAAACCTGCACCTCTTGACTTTACGGATCTTTGAGCTTTAAAATCCACATTTTAATTTTGATTTAATAAACTCAAGATTTGTCTCTTTACAAAATGTCTTAGTTAGAAGCCTTTAATGTTAAAATGAAACTAAGTGAAGGGTTGCCAGGTCTGGTTCAGATCAGAGAATAAACTTTAGCAGCGTCAGAGCAGCCGTCTGCCTGCGTCATGTAAATACACTAAATATAATAAAACAAAACAAAGAGCCATTCAGAGCAGCAGCCAATAGGAACAGAGACAGAGCAGCAGCCAATAGGAACAGAGACAGAGCAGCAGCAGCAGCAGTGTTGAGGAACCAGCTTCACTTTGCATCGACACCACAGAGTCACATCTCTGCTGCTCACCGAGGTGTTTTCCTGCTCTGACTCACCCACCTCCCTCTCACTTCCTCTCTCTCTCTCTATGGTCAGACATTTAAAGGGATAGTTTAACACCCAAAATTGAAATTTCCCTCATCATCTCCTCCCCCTCATGTGGACTAAGGGCTGGGAGAAGTTTCAGAGTCCTCCGTGGCTTCTCTGAGTTACAGGGGGTCTCGGCGTAGCAGTGCATGTCCATATAACGGTTGCAAATGGATACCAACTGTCTTCGTAACAAAAAGACACACCAAAAAACATCCAAATACCTCCATGCTGCTCGTATGTAATGTCCCTCTTGTATTGAAGCCCCGAAATGAGAAATTAAGAGATTTGGATGAACCAGGAAGAGGAGCTTCGAGAAGCTTCCGCTACAAACGAGCTTGAAATATAGACTTATTTAATTTTTTTCGGAACAATTTCTCATGTCGGGGCTTCAATACAAGACAGACATTACATACGAGCAGCATGGAGGTATTTGGATGTTTTTTGGTGTGTCTTTTTGTTACGAAGACAGTTGGTATCCATTCGCAACCGTTATATGGACATGCACTGCTACGCCGAGACCCCCTGTAACTCAGAGAAGCCACGGAGGACTCTGAAACTTCTCCCAGCCCTTAGTCCACATGAGGGGGAGGAGATAATGAGTGACATTTCAATTTTGGGTGAACTATCCCTTTAAACAAAACACTGAAACAAAAAAACGGAGCGGTGACACTGACCGAAGGGGGCGGAGCTTCCTGTTTGGAGATGGCAGCTTGGTAGAGAGCCATCCTGTCCCGGAGAGGAGTCGACTCAGCAAGACCTCCATCTGCAACACACACACACACACACACGATGTCACTCTCTGATGCTCAGTGTGTTTAAATACTTACGATCCACAAACCTGGATCATGATCGTGACATAACCCTATTTCCTAGATAAAAAACAGCATGACGACTTCCTACACTGCAAAAACTCAAAATCTGACCAAGAATATTTGTCTTATTTCAGTCAAAACAAACCTCGTTCTACTTAAAATAAGACTCATCACATTAAAAAGTAGCCTGTTTTTAGACACTTTTTACTTCTTTCAAGCAGATTTTCACTTGAAATAAGTAGAAAAATCTGATAGTGGAGCAAGTTTTTCTTTCTTATTACAAGCACAAAAAACTTGCTTTCACTGGCAGATTTTTCTACTTATTTCAAGTGAAAATGATCTAAAAATAAGTAAAAAAATTTAAAAGTGGAAAGAGATTAGTTTTGACTAGAAATGAGACATTTTGACAAGAAATAAGACAAATATTCTTGGAAAGATTTAGAGTTTTTGCAGTGTAGGCTACTAGTGCAGATCCAGTTTCAAAAAGGTTTTTAAAAGGAATTCTGGGGTGACGACGTAAAGATCATCAACGCGTTTTGACTTCGTCATGACAGTTCCCTCTTCACTTTGTGCAGCTTCTTCACTAGTAGTCCAGGCAATCTAGCTCATTTTGGACCCAAAAATAGAACTAATTGTAACAGAATATTTTTCACCATACATCATTTCTATGAGGTGTCTAGAACAACATACTAAAAGTCCTAAGAAATCCTAGTTGGGGAAATATGTTTAATCTGCATCATTATTTACTGAAGGGTAGGCAAAATAAGCTGATGCTTCAGCCTACACCTTTTCGGTCAAAGTAAATTGATTTGCTTGTTGTGTTTTTGTTCTGATTTATTTTGTTTTGTATTTATACCTTTATATTTGTCTACTGTATTTGTTTTTATGAGACCGAAATAAACATACATACTAAACTAAAACTGCATAAAGTCTATAGTGCCGACAACAATACACCCCAATGGGGCTATTTTTTTTTCTTTTACTGCTATCACAATGAAACTTTACACAATGAAAGTATCCATGAAATTTAACATTTTTTTGTATTACAAGTTTCTTTGAAAATGAATTTGAATATGCAAATGAGCTATACACTAATCAAATATGCCCAAAATACACCCGAATAGGCTTCTTTTTTTCCTTTACTCCTACCACAATGAAACTTTACACAATGAAAGTAGACATGAAAGGTAACATTTTTTGTATTACAAGTTTCTTGGAAAAATGAATTTTAATTTGCCAATGAGGAGGAGGAGTAAAGGAAAAAAAATAAGCCTATTCGGGTGTATTTTGGGCATATTTGATTAGTGTAAGGCTCATTTGCATATTCAAATTCATTTTAAAGGAAAATTGTAATACAAAAAATGTTACATTTCATGGATACTTTCATTATGTAAAGTTTCATTGTGATAGGAGTAAAGGGAAAAAAAGCCCAATTGGGGTGTATTGTTGTCAGCACCATAGACTTTATGCAGTAAATAATGATGCAGATTAAACATATTTCCCCAACTAGGATTTCTTACGACTTTAAGTATGTTGTTCTAGACACCTCATAGAAATTATGTATGGTGAAAAACATTCTGTGACAATTAGTCTGTCGGAAAACGCTATATTGCCTGGACTATAGTTTAAACTAAACTAATTCAGTTTTACACGTCAGTATTAATTTCTTGGTGAATGTGCTGCTGCTTCCTGAGGTCAGAGGTCGGAGCAGCCAGAAGGAAACAGGAATCTCTCTCTCTCTTCCTGTCGTCACTTCTCAGCGTCTCGTTTCTGGGAACGATGTGAGTCACCAGAGGAGAGAAAACCACTCAACGACTTTAAAACTAAAGGAGGTTGATGAAGCAGATTCTGTTAAAGGGATAGTTCAACATTTAGTCAAACTGGCCCATTGCCATAATCCCTATAGTCATAGCAGTAGGTTCGTTACCTTTAATTGTCGGTGCAAGCTGTTTTTAGAACGGCGGAGCAGAGCCGTGAGCTGCTCAGAGCTACGCTACGGAGGCTCATTATGGGATTTCTAGGTTTCCCTCATCAAACTCATCAAATACACAATCCAACAACTCCACAACGCTCTGGTGGACAAGTTGTGAGCTGCACATTCACCACGCTATGAGATAATAACACAACGTTACCACACAGAGTTGTTTTAGAGGGAAATACAGAGACTGTTGATGAAAAACTGTCCCTGAAGGCAACGTGCATCAGCGGTTTTACATGAATTTCCCTCTAAAACAACTCTGTGTGGTAACGTGTTATTATCTCATAGCGTGGTGAATGTGCAGCTCACAACTTGTCCACCAGAGCGTTGTGGAGTTGTTGGATTGTGTATTTGATGAGTTTGATGAGGGAAACCAAGAAATCCCATAATGAGCCTCCGTAGCGTAGCTCTGAGCAGCTCACGGCTCTGCTCCGCCGTTCTAAAAATAGCTTGCACCGACAATTAAAGGTAACGAACCTACTGCTAAGACTATAGGGATTATGGTGATGGGCCATTTTGCCAAAATGTTGAACTATCCCTTTAAAACAATCACTTAAAGGACGATTCCGGGCAAATTCAACTCTGGGCTGTATGTTTCTAACATTTTAGGTCTAACAGAAGGAATCTGAAGGTTTCCAGTTTAATGTCTCCTGTTTTGCGGTAGTTGTGTCTGTCCCCGCGTCGCCACGGCAGCGATGAATGGGAGCGGATTGAAGTTCCGCTGTTTAGGCTGTTTCCATCCCTCAAAGCCACAGACAGCGTCAGATGGAGACTCAAACATGCAGCCAGAAGTTTATTTACTTCAACAAGTCGACATGTTTGTAAAACTAGATCTAATTCAAAGTCTGGCGGAGTCGAGACCCAAGTTGACGCTCGGTGTGTTCAGGTGCAGTGGGAAGCTCCCGTTTGTGTCAGAAACACAGGAATATCAACTCTGGACTCGCTTCAGATTCCTTCTTTTAGAGCTAAAATGAGTTGAATTTGCCTGGAATTGTCCTTTAAATGCACTTAGTCTATATATTTTTAGTTAATAGTCATTGGTAGCCTAAATATAAATATCACTGATGAACTGTATAATATTTCCTTCATTCAGAGAAACATCAGAGTTCATAGAAACAACATGCTGAGCTGCAGCTACAGCAGCTTCCTGTTGGTGTTAGAGCTGTTTGTCCACGTTCAATAATAGTAACAACAACAACAACAACAACAACACTGATAATCTCCTTCAGCTGTAAGTCTCTCCGTCCCGTCGTCGCTCCAATAAAAAGACAGAAACATAATTTCATTTAGTTCCAGTTTCTATCGTTTACCTCCTAGTAGCTGCTCCATGCTGCTGGCAGAGCTGCTGCTTCTGCTGCTCGGCTGCTCTCTGGACGCCTGCAGACACACACACACACAGAGAGACACACACACACACACAGAGACACACACACACAAAACAGTTAGAAAATAGGCAATAAAACAGCAGTGAAAACACAAACACAAACACACACACGGTGCTCACATGTTTCAGCCTGAGCAGCAACCAGCAGACTGTCCATCAGGACCATCACCGTGTCGAGGGATGAACACAACACAGACAAAGGTAGGAGTGTGTGTGTGTGTGTTGGAGTGTGTGTGTGTGAGGTGTGTGTGTGTGTGTGTGTGTGTGTGTGTGTGTGTGTTGGAGTGTGTGTGTGTGTGTGTGAGCAGTCCAAACCACTTTAATCCCCTTATGAGCTCAGAGACTCAGACGTCTGCTCCTCGGCCACAAAACAAACCGATCGTTTCTCCGCCGCCGGTTTTAAAACATTTAAACTTCTTAATATATTTATTATCATCATTATTATTATTATAATTATTATAATAATAAATAAACATAAACTCTATAAACTCCACAGTTCGGCTTCTTCTCTCTGTGCATGAGACGTTTGTTATTAGATGTTATATTGATCTGATCTGAGGTCAGTGCAGCGACGGCCTCATGAGGCTCCGCCCACAGGCCGACGGTCCGGCCAATCACAGCTCAGACTCAGCTCAGGTACAGGAGATTACACAGCAGGTCAGAGACTCAGCCTGAGACTCATCATCATCATCATCATCATCATCACCACAGCTTCACACCGTCACTACGGCGATGCACCGAATGTGAACTTCTTTGCTGATGATAGCGATGTTTAAAGTAACGGTTTGGCCGATGCAGGAAGCCTACTCATGTTGTTTCTCTGTTGTTTATTCCTCTTTTGTGAAAAGGAAACCAAGAAATTTTCATTACCAACAAAAAACAACATTTTTGTTCACTTAACTTTAACAAGAAAGGACTCGCAACACTGTAGGAGCTCCCAAATATACAAAAATGTATTAGAGGACTATAAAAAGGACAACATTTCGAGCAGTGTGCTCTTCGTCAGGTCAATTAAGACAAATGCTTTCAGGTGTTCATTAAGTAGATACACAGGATCCACCCATGGGCTCACTTAACGTTAACAAATTGAACGTGTACACGGCTACACGCCCTCGGACGTCTCGACAGAGTCACATCCAAAATAACAGACAAAATAACAATACATGAATATTTGAATGAATATTTGTTCTGAGACTGAAGAACATTACTTCTTTAGTCAATGTACGTTCAAATTAGGTTCAATATTGTACAATTTTTCCAAAAATGTTTAAACATTTCTGGAAAAAAAGTGGTAAAAATTTCGAAAAAAAAAAAAAGTTTTTAAAAAAATTCTAGAAAAAGTGTTAAAATTTATAAAGAAAAAAGTGGTAAGAATTTCTAAAAAAAAAAAAAAACCCTGTGGGTCCTGGAGCCCACTTTGTAGTAAATACCAAAGTGTTAAATAAAGCAGTCTGCACCTTTTGCTTTGATGGCAGCTTTTCTCACACTTTAGATTCAGTCATCAGCTTCATGTCACACTTGTGTGTCTACTACGTAACTCCACACGTGTTCCTTCATAGTTTTGATTCTTCAGTTAAAGAAAAACCAGTGAGGGAGAAGGTCCAGACTGTTGACTGGTCCAGGTGAAGCCGACATTAAAACCAGATCTAGAGCAGCAGCAGTGGACCAGTCCTCAGTCCTCAGTCCGTCTGGTTCGTTTGGAGCTTTAAACACTAAAACTTCACAACCTCTGACCGACTGAGACCAGCTGCAACAGAAACACTCATAACTAAGACTAATGCTGCGTTCAAGACGACTCGGAAGTCGGAAAAAAAATTAGCTCTGAGTTGTAAAAAATGAATTGAACGGCGTCAAACTCGGAAATTACAGGTCGGAAACTCGGGTGTCATAAGAGCTCCGACTTTCCGACTTGACAACATCAAAACATGGCGTCCCTCGTCTTAAACGGTTAGAATTTAGACATTTTAAGTTATTTGTTGAGGTTTGAATGCATATTTTTGTGTATTATTTCAGTAGCCTATGAAATACGTTTATATTAAGCTGTGATTGTTGTATGGTGTGAAATTGCGGTTCCTCGTATGTGACGGAAATAAGGTTTAACTGTTATCAAGGCTGTAACGTTATATGTGCACTCATCTGCAGCGTCTCCTCTCCTCCAAAATAAACATCATTTACTGCTGCATTGATTTTTCGTATTCAGCGATGAGCCACAATACGCCAAACTTCCTTCAGGTATCCAGGTTTTTATTCTTCCGAGTTCCTGCAGAATGAACGCAATGATGTCGGAAGTCGGAAATTTCCGAGTTGGGAATTACGACCTCTGAGTTGTTATGAACGCAGCATGAGACGAGCTGCAACAGAAACACTCATAACAAAGGGTTAAGACTAAAACACTGAGTCAGTTTCCAGCTTTAACTCTGCAGCTCTGACACCAACAACAGTTACAGACTCAGAGTTACAGCAGAAACCACAACAGTTCTGTCCACTAAAGGGTTAAACCTTATAGGACCCTGAACTGGACCTGAACTCTTCCTCCAGGTGAGTAGAAAAGATGATGTCATCGTGTGGGGGGGGGGGGGGGGGGGGGGGGGGGGGGGGGGGGGGGGGGGGGGGGGGGGGGGGGGGGGGGGGGGGGGGGGGGGGCGGGGCTAAACACTGACAGTCAATCAGCTGATTGGCCACAATAACACACACACACACACATCAATCTCAACTGTAACTGTGAGTGAACTTCAAAGAGACAGAGACACATCACTACAAAGGACGCCATCTTCATCATCACCACAGTAAACACCGGGTGTGCGGGTGTGTGTGTGTGTGTGTGTGTGTGGGGGGGGGGTCAGATGAGGACAGAGTCTCAGGAGGATCAACAACCAGACAAAGACTCTGCTGCTAATCCTGATACTGTTAAAGCTCACACACACACACACACACACACACACACACACACACACACACACACACACACACACACACACACACACACACACACACACACACACACACACACACACACACACACACACACACACACACACACACACACACACACACACACACACACACACACACACACACACACACACACACACACACACACACACACACACACACACACACCTACACACACACACAAACTTAACCCAATACTACTACAGCCAGTTCCAACCAGAACAAAGACACACACACACACACACACACACACACACACACACACACTCAAAACACACACACACACTAAAGAGCTCAGTGACGACGCTCCAGATGAACTGAGGTTAAACAAAGACACAGGAAACAACACACACATAAACACATGAATGAATGAATGAATGAATGAATGAATGAATGAATGAGCCATAGCTAGCCTACCTCCTGTGAGGGGGGGTGGTGAGGGGGGGCAGAGAGAGAGAGAGTCCAGAGGAACCAGAGGAACCAGGTCTGAGTGGATGTGGACTGAAGCAGCTCCAGAGGAAACAGACTGACTGAGTCTGGATTATTATCACTGAGGCTGAGGGGGGGGGGGGGGGGGGGTCTCTGGGTCTCTGGGTCTCTGGGGAGGGGTTTGGGTCTAGGTTTAGGGTTTAGGGGGGAGGAGGATAGAGACTGGGAGGGACCAGAGAGGAGACAGGGAGCAGGTGTTCCTCCTGGGGGGGGTGATGTCACATATGGGGAATCCCTCCTCACATTAACACACACACACACACACACACACAGCTCTGGAAAACATGAGAGACCAGTTCAAAATGATCGGTTCCTCTGGTTTTAGTTTTTATAGGAATGAGTTTTCAGAGTGAAATGACCAATTTTAAAAACCACTAACAACATTTCTCCCAAATTTGAAAAAAAAAAAAAATTGTCATCAAGAGCATTTATTTGCAGAACAACTGGTCAAAATGATTAAAAAATAAAAGTTCCAGTGTTTTAATTTAGACCTTGAATTCAATAACTTATTTAGTAGTAGCCTATTTCATATCTTTATTCCATTCTTTTATATAGGCTAGTAGACCATAGACTGTAAAAAGTAGGCTACAGACCGAATCTCCTTGTTGTTTACATTCTACTTCCTGGTAGAAAACCAGCTGTAATTTGAATGAGATCAATAGTAACGAACGAGAGTTTAGCTATATATCATATTTTTCACGCCCTATCACCGTTTAGACAAATCTGAAATGATGAAGAAACATTACTATTTCTGTGTGTGTGTTTTGTGTTGCTATGTGTTGTATTTATTCAGTTTGGGGGAATCACAGTGTCTAGAAAGCATCAGTGGCTCAGCTAACCGGGACGGGGTCATTCCTATGTTCCCACAGCCCTATGTTCCCACAGCCCTATGTTCCCACATTTCTAACTTTTGTTGTCACTGAAAATTAGGCCCTATGTTCCCACAGCCCTTTGGTCCCACCATTGGTTGGGTTTAGGCAATGAAGAAAAGAGTTGGTTAAGTTTAGTAAAAAGACCCGGTAGAGGCTAGACAGGCCAGATAGAGAGAGTCCAGATAGGTAGAGAGAGTCCAGTGGGAACAGAGCCTAATTTTGAGGAAAACCTTAGAACTGTGGGAACATATGGCCGTGGGAACATAGGGCTGTGGGAACATAGGGCTGTGGGAACATAGGCACGCTCCCACAGGGACAGCTAACGGTAGCTAAGCTAACAGCAGCTAAGCTAACAGCAGTAGCTAAGCTAACGGTAGCTAAGCTAACGGCAGCAGCTAAGCTAACAGTAGCTAAGCTAACGGCGGTAGCTAAGCTAACAGCAGGACGTCAGCTGTTAAAACCCTCCCGTTGTGGGACAGGACATGAAACTACTCCTGTTAGCTCAGTCATGTTGTAACTCAGATATCCGCTGGAGAAAATATTTGTTCATGGAGCGTTTATTGAGTCACTGAGTTATTAAAGTTAAACAGGTAGCTAACCGTTAGCCCGGCTAATCTATGATAACCATGACTAATTACAAAAATGTGCACACGTAAATAGTAATGTTTGTCCAATCATTGGTTTTATAAACTTAACAAACATCAGATCAGTCTAAACGGTGATATAGTGACATGAAAAATTAGATAAATATAGTGAAACTCTCGTCCGTCACTATTGTTCTGGTTTTCTACCCGGAAGTAGTTGTAAACAACAAGGAGATTCGTCCTTAGTGAAATGAACAATTTTTTTTAATTCTGTAAACTACTGACAACATTTCTCCCAAATTTGAAAAAAAAAAAAAATATTGTCATAGAGCATTTATTTGCAGAAAATAACAACTGGTCAAAATTATGGGTTCCAGTGTTTTAATTTAGACCTTGAATAATAATGCAAAGAAAACAAGTTTCATGGTCATTAAAAAAAAAAACACTGATGTTTTTAAATTTAGAAAGATTTCAGAAATCAACGTTGGTGGAATAATCTCAATTTTTTTAATCTCAACAGTGTTTTTTATAATCTTCATTAAGTAGAATAAGATGTGTTGATCCTTGTATTGGAGTTAAATCCAACGGCCGGTACATGGAGAGAAGCCGATTTATTAACAACATTTTGGACTTGGCCTCCTCATTTTTTCCAGAGCTGTATTAACACGGGAGGTGGGAGGTGGTGGGGGGGGGGGGGGGGGGGGGGGTGAATGAGCTGCAGCCTCAGAGTGAAGCAGCAGACGGAGAGAGAGGAGGAGGAGGAGGAGGAGGAGGAGGAGCAGCTGGTGCAGGGAGGAGGAGGAGAGGAGTAAAAGAGGGGAGGGTGGGCGGGGCTGGGGGGTTAATTTAATAAAATCTGTAGATTAATCCAAGGAGAGACAAAGCAGCTCAGCTCTGGTTCCTATTATTGATTATTGGTTATCAACTGTTTATTAGAACTGACTGTGTGTTAATTAATGACCTGTGTATAATTACTGTTAGTGGAGGAGGAGGAAGAAGAGGAGAAAGAGAAGACCAAGAAAAGACATGGAGGAGAAAGAGGAAAAGAAGAAGGAGAGAAAGAGAAAGAGAAAAAGAAGTGTGGAGGAGGAGAGGTGGAAGAGAGGAGGAGGAGAGGTGGAGAGAGAGAAAACAGCTGACGGACGGAGAGATGAACACCAGATGATGGATGAGGGGGTCAGAGGGTGAGAGGAGGCCTGAGGGAGGAGGAGGGGGGGGGGGGGGTCACATCATCTGCTGTCATGAGACTGCACCATGACATCATCACACCATGACATCATCACCTGGAGCCGGTTGTATAAACTCTCAGGATTAACCCTTTAACCAACTCACTGAGCTAACATGCTAACATGCTAACGGACTGTTCCTCCTCCAGCTACAGGAAACAGGAGGAAACTGTTCAGGTCAGACCTCCTCCTCCTCCTCCTCCTCCTCCTCCTCCTCCTCCTCTCAGGAGACCAACACATGACTCAGTCTGAGTCACTGTTTAAAGGGATAGTTCAACATTTTGGCAAATTGGCCCATTGCCATAATCCCTATAGGCTAGTTTTAGCATAAGGTTTGTTACCTTTAATGAGCTTTATGCACAGCTCCACTATACTTCCTAGTTGTTTTAGAGGGAAATTCATGCAAAACCTCTGATGCACGTTGCCTTCAGGGACAGTTTTTCATCAACAGTCTCTGCATTTCCCTCTAAAACAACTCTGTGTGGTAACGTTGTGTTATTATCTCATAGCGTGGTGAATGTGCAGCTCACAACTTGTCCACCAGAGCGTTGTGGAGTTGTTGGATTGTGTATTTGATGAGTTTGATGAGGGAAACCAAGAAATCCCATAATGAGCCTCCGTAGCGTAGCTCTGAGCAGCTCACGGCTCTGCTCCGCCGTTCTAAAAATAGCTTGCACCGACAATTAAAGGTAACGAACCTACTGCTATGACTATAGGGATTATGGTGATGGGGCCAATTTGACTAGGCCCTAAATGTTGAACTATCCCTTAAAGTAGATTTTATTACTGTTTGTAGGCTATGTTTTGTCTTTTCTGTTATGAGCTGATGTTCATTATTCCTCTAAACAAACTAAATACTGTAGAGCTGCTGCTGCTGCTGCTGGTGAATAAAACCCTTCACAACCAGTGAGACCGTTCAATGTTCAGCAGCAATAACCACATCATCATCAGACACATGTGAGTCTGTGTTCAGCTGCTCTGGGATCAGTTTCCTGCTGCAGCCAGAGGCCTAATGATGGTGATGATGATGTGCTGCTGTTACACACAGATCTGTACGTTTACAGCCAGACCATGAGAGGATGAGCCAGTCAGCTGAGTGTGTGTGTGTGTGTGTGTGTGTGTGTGTGTGTGTGTGTGTGTGTGTGGTGTGACCATGTGACTGCAGCCTGACGCTCTGCAGGGATCTGACCTCTGAGAACAAACACACTGTTTCTCTCCTCCAACTGAGACTAATGTGGATCCTGTTTGTCTGTGAACTCACTATCGCAGCTCGTTAACCTCGTTAAGACGAGCCGCCGCCGCCGCTCAGAAACACATCAAACCTCAGTCAGTCAGGTACCGCCTCAGAAACCAACCGCCCATCACCTTCTCTCTCTCAGCTCATCTGCACCAAACACCACGAACAGTAACTAAACACTCTCAAGCTGCTGCACTGCAAAAACTCAAATTTTTTCAAGAAATTTGTCTTATTTCTTGTCCAAATGTCTCATTTCTAGTCAAAAACTAAACTCTTTCCACTTAAAATAAGACACATCATCTAAAAATTAACTTGTTTTTAGATCATTTTCACTTGTTTCAAACTAATTTTCACTTGAAATAAGTAGAAAATCTGCCAGTGAAAGCAGGTTGTTTTGTGTTGTAATAAGAAAGAAAAACTTGCTCCACTATCAGATTTTTCTACTTATTTCAAGTGAAAATCTGCTTGAAATGAGTAAAAGGTGGCTAAAAAACAAGCTACTTTTTAATGTGATGAGTCTTATTTTAGGTAAAATTTGATTTGTTTTGACCAGAAATGACATTTTTGACTGGAAATAGGACAAATATTCTTGGTTAGATTTTGAGTGTTTGCAGTGTGTGTGTCGACAGAAGCTGCTGCACTGCAAAAACTCAATATCTTACCAAGAATATTTGTCTCATATTCTAGTTAAAATGTCATTTATAGTCAAAACTAATCTCATTCTACTTAAAATAAGACTCATCACATAAAAAGCAGCTTGTTTTTAGACACTTTTTACTTCTTTCAAGCAGATTTTCACTTGAAATAAGTAGAAAAATCTGATAGTGGAGCAAGTTTTTCTTTCTTATTACAAACACAAAAAAACTTGCTTTCACTGGCAGATTTTTCTACTTATTTCAAGTGAAAATTAGTTTGAAACAAGTGAAAATGATCTAAAAACAAGTTAATTTTTAGGCGATGAGTTTTATTTGAAGTGGAAAGAGATTAGTTTTGACTAGAAATGAGACATTTTGATAAGAAAAAGGACAAATATTCTTGGAAAGATTTTGTTTTTGCAGTGTGTGATGAAATACTAAGGAGTGTCTGTGCAAATCCTCATCTGTCCAGGTCAAAGGCCTTGAGGCAACTGAATCAAGTCAACTGGACTTAGTCTTCAGTCTAAATGTGAGGAGATCTGGAGTAAAAGGTCTTTGATTTAACTTTGAAGTTGATACAATAATTATAATAGACAAAGGAATTAAATGAACAATCACAAACCTGTTGAGTTGTAAAGTAAACGTGTAAAGCTGAGAATATGGATCAGTCTGTGGAGGGAACTAATGATAGAGACTGTGTTGTTGTTGTAAAACTAAGCGAAGTAAAATATGTATTTGGATTTTTATGGTGTATGTGTTGTGTAATTGTTGATGTCTTGTATTTTTTGACCTCTCTGAGCCTCCGTATCAACGTCCTTTAGGATATTAAATAGTGGAATCATCATTACATCACCAACTCAAAATATTTCCAAGAATATTTGTCTTCTTTCTTGTCAAAATGTCTAATTTCTTGTCAAAACTAATCTCTTTCCACTTAAAATAAGACTCATCACCTAAAAATGAACTTGTTTTTAGATCATTTTCACTTGTTTCAAACTAATTTTCACTTGAAATAAGTAGAAAAATCTGCCAGTGAAAGCAAGTTTTTTGTGCTTCTTGTAATAAGAAAGAAAAACTTGCTCCACTATCAGATTTTTCTACTTATTTCAAGTGAAAATCTGCTTGAAAGAAGTAAAAAGTGTCTAAAAACAAGCTGCTTTTAATGTGATGAGTCTTATTTTAAGTAGAATGAGATTTGTTTTGACTAGAAATGACATTTTAACTAGAAATAAGACAAATACAAATATTCTTGGTAAGAGTTTGAGTTTTTGCAGTGCAGTGGAACCCGAGTCGGCTCTGACAGGAAGAAGATGTTTGCAGACTCACCGTGTCCGTCTCTCCTCTCTCAAACATCTTCTTCAGGCTCGTCATGGGGACGCTCGGCTTCTCGCACTCGGACACGGACACGTCGGTCTTGGTTTCTTCTCCGCCCGCTCCCTCTGGATCAGTCTCCATGTCGGCGGTCTGGGCCTGAGCTGGATGCGGCTGCAGCTGCTGCTCCGAGGTCTGAGGCCGGGCTGATGGACTGCTGCTGTGGGTGTGTGTGTGGGTGTGTGTGTGGGTGTGTGTGTTGGGGGGGTCGTCGGCGGTGGGCGTGGCCTGTTGTTCTGGTTGTTCCCAGCGTTTCTTTAAAACGCTCAGATTCCCCGAGCGAAGCGGAGGCTCCTCCGTGACCTGAGGAGGAGAAACACAAAGATCCATTCAGTCAGACAGAGAGGAGTCGGTCCAGAGAGAGACTCACACTGTAAAAACAACTACTACTACTGCTGTGACTTCCTGTCCACATCTGTTCTCAGGTCAGATTCATACAGTAAATTAACTGAAGCTCATTACACTGCAAAAACTCAAAAATCTTACCAAGAACATTTGTCTAATTTCTAGTGAAAACAAATCTCATACTTAAAATAAGACTCACCACATTAAAAAGCAGCTTGTTTTTAAGAAACTTTTTACTTATTTCAATCATATTTTCACTTGAAATAAGTAAAAGTAAAAATCTGATAGTGGAGCAAGTTTTTCCTTTCAAAAAACTTCTTATTTCAAGTGAAAATTAGTTTGAAACAAGTGAAAGTGATCTAAAAACAAGTTAATTTTTAGATAATGAGTCTTATTTTAAGTGGAAAGAGATTAGTTTTGACTAGAAATGAGACATTTTGACAAGAAATAAGACAAATATTCTTAGAAAGACTTTGAGTTTTTGCAGTGTAAAAATATAAAATACAACCACCACAGAGACTCATTCATTACTCTGCTGGTTAAATTCATCAATAGATTATCTATCTCTGAGAAACAAATGGATAATTATCGATGCGTTAGCGTTTCAGCTCTAAATCGTCTTGAAGCATTAAATTAAAATATACAACATGCAAGAAAATAAGAAAAGTCAAAGTGACGTCTTCCAACATAACTTTTGTATCTGTTTCAGGGAATATTAAGTTTAAAAAAAGGACCAATACTCATAAAATGTCACGAAACAAATCACATTTAAAGTTAGAGCGAAAGATAAAAATTCTCTGTTGTTAAAGTTGTTAAAATAATTAGGACAGTTCAGATATGAACAGACAGAGAGTTTCCGACCTGTAAAAACTCTCAAGCTGCTGCAGGTTTGATCTTCTCTGCGGTTTCACACTCAAACCGCTGAGACAAACTAAACACGACGTACGAGTCAAAGTGAACGTTAACAGGAAACCGAGCCACCACACGTCACGTCACGTCCAGCTGAGAGAAGAAGAGAAGAGGAGGAGGAAGTATAGAGACAGAGGAAGAAGAAAAAAGTCAAACAGAAAACGAGAGCAACAAAGACAAAGAGCTGCAGAAACTCAGCAAAGTAGAAACTCTGTCAAAACCTGAGAGGAGGAGGAGGAGGAGGAGGAGGAGGAAGAGGCCCGGCCCGTCCAGTCGCAATGTGTGTGTGTTTGTTGGTGTTTGTTTGTGTGAAGGTGTGTGTCTCTGTGTGTGTGTGTGTCAGCTCCAGATGTGAGCGGCTTGAGAAGTGATCAGAGCTGCAGCATGAAGCAAAGAGACGCCCACCCCCTACAGCAGAGAGCGAGAGAGGGAGAGAGACATAGAGACAGACAGAGAGAGAGAGAGAGAAAATCAGAAGCAGAGGCGACGGGGGGAAAATAAATCCAGGAAATGAGGTGAAGGTAAAAAGTGGAACCTGAGAGCAGCTCAGAGCTCAGAGACTGGACCTGGATCAGTGGTTCTCAAACTTAGCATTCCTTGTTTTGTCAATGTACATTCAAATTAGGGCCAATGAATTTTGTCGGTAGAGGAAAGTGAGATATTTATATTTTCTTATGATAACATTAAAGGGATAGTAGCATTTTTTTTAAAGTGGGGTTGTATGATCTACAAATAGCCCCTAAGTACTTAAATTGCAATAGCAGACTCTCTGCACTCCTCCCGTTAGCAACGCCAGCCCATAATAGCCCTGCCCAGAGATTTACAACATACAGTGTTGTGAACAGACCCAAAGAAACGGCCTATTTTCACGGCCTAAAAGAGGTTTTACGTGAAAAAAATACACAGTTCCATTGTTCGCTATAATATAATTTTTTCCAGCCCTTCAAAGTGCAGGAAAAACACAGTTTTTATTTGGACCTAACCAACTCACGTATCCCTCCACCCAGGGTTAGCGCCCGCCGATCAGCAGTTGGTTAGGTCCAAATAAAAAACTTCTTCTAGGCCGTGAAAATAGGCCGTTTCTTTGGGTCTGTTCACAACACTGTATGTTGTAAATCTCTGGGCAGGGCTATTATGGGCTGGCGTTGCTAACGGGAGGAGTGCAGAGAGTCTTCTACTGCAATTAAAGTACTTAGGGGCTATTTGGAGATCATACAACCACACTTTCAAAAAAAAAAAAGATACTATCCCTTTAAATATTCAAAACAAGGAAAAACACGCACTCTCCAAAAAAAAACTTTCAGGAACAAAACTGAAGAGGTGCACGGCCAAAAGTTGCACTTACATAAAAAGAAGAAGTTTTTGAAGTTGTTATTCTTCTCGATGATTGTTACTTGTCTATCAAGTGATTGACCACGGCTGTGAGTATAAATACATCACTTCCTGTTGAAAATTGCACACTGAGGAAGACGTTGTTGAAACCGGTCTGTGTGTTTTAGCGCCGATGCAGTTTGCAATAAAAAAAACTATGAGAAGGACACGAGTGCTGCTGGCCTTTCTTCTTTTTCTTTTTCTGTAACATTAAATATTTACACAGCTAACAGTCATATTTAACATTAAGAACATTATTAAAATAATTAGCGCAGGAGTTAGAAGACATTTGTTTGACGTTGCCTAATCTGTGCCAAATCTTGCGAGAATGACAGACAGAGACAAGGCCTGCTGGAACAAAGTTAATTTTCTCCTGATGTGTCCCGTCTGAAAATTGTCCATTTTAGTGTCAAAATGTTCAGAAGAGATGTGTCTTGTGAAAAATGAGTCCAATATTTACTTAAAAGTTACTATGGAGCCAAAGAATCAACCGTAATCTGAGCTCATGTTCATTTCTCCCATTGGAGTCAATAGACTCAAGACCTGCTGCTGCTGCTGCTGGTCCCCTAAAGGGGGCGGAGTCACAGTCTGCTGGTCTCCTAAAGGGGGCGGAGTCAGGGTGGAGACAGGTTGCCACGACAATAGAGGCCCCTCAGGCTCAGGCAGACAGAAACGTTTTTTCTGCCTCTGCGCTGGTCTCAGATTTGGGCTGATTCTGACATAACAGTAGCTCCTATCAGAAGAAGAAGCAGACCGTGGTCGTCGTAAGGACTTCCTGAACGATTTCATATGATTTTGCTGTTAAATAAACAGTAATATTTTGGAAACGCTTGCGAGTTATAAACCGAGGTCCCTTCTGCTTCTCTCAGAAAATCTTTGTATTGGAGTCAATGAGGAGCAGAGAGAGTCATTGCCACACTAGGAGCTCACAGTTTAAATTCTGTCAGTCTCTCTGCTTTGTTGAACACATTGTTATAGAGAGGACAAGTTTGTCTACAACTGTGGAAAAAATCATGTGTGTAGAGTGTAATTTGTGTCCAGGAGCAGCGTGGAAAAAGAAAAGTTTCAGACAACTCCTTCCACTCTATCTGATGATGTCATCCACTCTGACACGAACATTCCGTGCAATACACACCCATTGTAATCTCAACACTTCTCCAAATATGATCATGGTCATTGAACAGGGATTGATCAAAAACTATCAAACCTATCGAAACGTGGATTAAGACACCAACAGACAAGACTTGTGTCTACATTTTAAAGTTTAAATGGAGTCTCTAAGTGAAAGTATGCCTGAGCAGTAGACGTTTGGAAAACTCCAATAATTACTTTTTTTTTTTTGGCTTGTCCCATTCACTTCAATGCAAAAATGTATTTTACTTAGTTTGAAGAAATCCACACAATAACAATAGTGCTTCAGGCATTGGCCCCATGGGACTCATAAATTATGTCATAACCCCTGTGGAGCATCTGATTGGTTGCACCAATTTTAACTGTAATTTTCAAAAAAAAATTCCACATTTGTCAAACTTTTTTGGGTTTTGCTGCTTTTCTTTGTCACACATGAAATTAATGTGACGACAGTAAACGTTACTGAGCAGTTTCACTTTGACGCTCTCATCATCACGTTCTGTTAGTGAGGACAGGTGTCATGGTGGACGAGCTACTGACCATCTTCTTCTCTCCGCTGCTCTCCTCCGCTGCCATCTGATACCTGAGGGAGAGGAGACATGGAGGAGACATGAAGGACTTGGCAGGTTTTATTTTTTATTTAAAGACTTTAATAATTTATATAACACATAATATTTTTAGATTTTACATTTAACTCTGGTTTGTTTTATTGGTTTAAACATTTAAACGTCGTCTCAGAGATGTAACTCTAATATGTTCTATTTATTGACGATCTTGATCTGAGTGTGAGGAAACATTTAGGTCGTGGTTTTAGGTCTGTGAACGTGTTTGTGAAGGAGTGGACTGATGATGGTGTGGTCGTGTCTTCTGTTTTATAAAAAAAAAGAAAAAGAGGAAACTGGAAACAGCTGAGCAGAGAGAACATGTGTGAAAGTGTGAGGGACATGATGTCCTCGTCCTCGTCTGCTGAGAGAGACTGAGACACAGAGCTCGTCACTGTCCATCTTGTTTATACTTCTACTGTTTATTGGTTGTTATTTTTAATCTATTTTATTTGTTTCTAAATGTTGAAGCTTTGGAACAAATGGTTTGAAAATGTCATAATGTGATACACTGCAAAAAATTCAAAATCTTACCAAGAATATTTGTCTTATTTCTAGTCAAAATGTCATTTTTAGTCAAAACAAATCTCATTCTACTTAAAATAAGACTCATCACGTTAAAAAGCAGCTTGTTTTTAGACACTTTTTACTTCTTTCAAGCTGATTTTCACTTGAAATGAGTAGACAAATCTGATAGTGGAGCAAGTTTTTCTTTCTTATTACAAGCACAAACATTTTTCTATAGATTTTTCTATTTATTTTAAGTGAAAATTTGTTTGAAACAAGTGAAAATGATCTAAAAAATAAGATATTTTTTAGGTGATGAGTCTTATTTTAAGTGGAAAGAGGTTAGTATTGAGTAGAAATGAGACATTTTGACAAGAAAGAAGACAAATATTCTTGGAAAGACTTTGAGTTTTTGCAGTGTAAAGCTTTGAAACTGAAATTGAAATTAACAAAAACAAAGACAAAGACAGAGACAGAGATAAAGATAAAGATAAAGTCGTACTTGGAGAATCTCTCTGCGATGGCGTTGTTCTTCCCGCGGGCGGAGACGATGGACATCTCCTTGGCCGTGACCCTGAGGGACTGAGACGACCACTGTCTCCGACTGAAGGGAGCGAGGGACGCCATGTTGGTCTGAGCTGACTGAGCTGTAGCTGTCTGTCTGTGTGTGTCTACAGGAGGACAAGTCTGAGAGGAGGACAGAGAGATGAGGACAGAGAGAAAGACAGAGGACCATGTTGAGTCAAACAGAACCAGCTCAGCTCTTTCAGTCTGAAACTGTCTCGTCCAACTAAAGACATCCTCTCTCTGTGTCTTTGGACTTTTGGCTTCAGATCAAAGAGCAGCACAAAACCTGACACACACTTTGGTATATTTAGTCGCCTCATGTGACTGTCACACACACACACAAACACACAAATAGACACACACACACACACAATGGACCATGAGAACTCCTGATCTGAAGATCTGAACAGAAAGCAGCAGTAGATCCAGATCAACACAACACAACACAACACAACACAACACAACACAACACAACACAACACAACACAACACAACACAACACAACACAACACAGTTACTCACTCAGCAGATCAGACACACACACACAGACACACACACACGCCCAGTTCACACTCAGCATCACAGCTGTGTTGGTGCAAACAAAGCAGCATGTAAAACTGGAGCCGTCTATGCAAAAGCCTGGTTCAGAGTTCACACACACACACACACACAAAGACACACACACCAGACACGCACACAGACACACACATAGACACACACGTTAACCATCTGTGTGAGTCTGTGTGTGTGTGTGTGTGTGTGTGTGTGTGTGTGTGTGTGTGTAGCTCCTACCTGTTGTGTCTTGTGTGTCGGTGTCGTCTCTCTGCTGCTCTACAAACTCTTCCTGCTCTTTTTTCTCCTCAGCTGCTTTTCACAGGACGAGGGGGGCGGGGCCTCGGCTCCTCTCGGCCAATGGCGACGCAGCATGCTCCACATCCACCTGGTAGGTAAAACCACACCGACCAATCAGCAGCAGGGAGAGAGGAGGGAGGAAGAGGAGCCGGGGGGTTCCCACAGTGGATTCCTGTAAAGTGAGTGAACTACAGGGTCAAAGGGGGAGAGGATGTGAGTCAGTCTGAGAGGAGGAGGAGGAGGAGGAGGGGGAGGAGAGGAAAGAAGGGAAAGAAAGAGAGGAAAGTGAGAGAAAAGAAAGAGAGGAAGGGAGAGGAAAGAAAGAGGGGAAAGATAAAGGAGGACGAGTGTTTTTAAAGATAAAGTTGAGGAAGAGGGGAAAGAAAAAGGAGGAAGGGAAAGGAAAGAGGGGAAGAGAGAGGAAAGAGAGAAAGGGAGAGAAAAGGAAGAGAGGAAAGTGAGAGAAAAGAGGAAAGAGAGAAAAGAAAGAGAGGAAGGGAAAGGAAAGAGGGGAAGAGAGAGGAAAGTGAGAGAAAAGGAGGAAAGAGAGAAAAGAAAGAGAGGAAGGGAGAGAAAAGAAAGAGAGGAAAGAAGGGAAGAGAGGAAAGCGAGAGAAAAGAGGAAAGAGAGAAAAGAAAGAGAGGAAGGGAAAGGAAAGAGGGGGAGAGAGAGGAAAGTGAGAGAAAAGGAGGAAAGAGAGAGAGGAAGGGAAAGGGAGAGGAAAGAAAGAGAGGAAAGATAAAGGAGGACGAGTGTTTTTAAAGATAAAGCTGAGTTTTGTTTCACTTTCTCTCCTGAAACCAGGAATAATAATCTCCCTCCTCTTGTCGTCGTTCCTCTTCCCAAGAAATAACCACCAGCCGATGACATCATCACCAGCCGATGACATCATCATCAGCCGATGACATCATCAACTAATAATCAACAGATTGTTTTCATTTTCATTTCATTTCATTTCATTTCTCCTTTATTTATTCAGGGAAGGTCAATTGAGAGCGAGCAATGACGCCCTGATTACAAAAACACAATTATACAATATACAAGGTCATGATTCACAATTACATACAGGTTGTAAAACATTCGATAATACGTTTTTAAAACTATCTAAGGAAATAAGATGATCCAGTTTCAGACAGTTTTGTAGGTTATTCCACTTTTGAGGTGCATAAAACTGAAAGGCCCAATTCTGTCCTGATACTGGGAATTTGTAAAACCAAGGTGCCCTCCTGTGAACGAGTGTGCAAGTTACAGACTCTAAGTGAGATTAAGATAGTAAGATAAACAGGTAAAATTTCAAGTAAAGCTCTGTAAATAAAAACCATGCAATGTTGTTCCCTCCTTACACTTAAAGCAGAAGTAAGTGACATATTTGTGTTAATATAAGTCTTAAATAGTTGTATCTTCCGACAGCAATCACTTCTATAGAGTGTTTGGTCTGAAACACGGGTCTGTCAGTCACTCTGCTCTGCTCTGAGCCCAGGAGAAAACTTTCCTTGTATCCTACAACCTTTATACAATGAGGAGAGAGAACGGCATGCAGGGCTGTGTGTGCAGCCAAGGGATGCGCCTGAATGTGGTGACGTAGGGACGAGGACTGTTATGGTGCGTTCAAGGCAGCCCGTAACTCGTGTTTTTCCGACCTGTGAAGTCGTACCAGTTCGATCTGGTACGAGTTCACAGGTCAGAAGTTACAAGTGGCCGTTATAGTGACTTTCACATGTAAAACAGGTCAGAGAAACACGAGTGGGTTGCCTGGAACGCTACAAAGTCGTAAGTTGTGACTTGAAGCTGTAATTTACGGTTTCAAAAGCCTGCCTGGAATGCAGCATTAGCCAAAACGACCGGATCGCTTACTTCTGCTTTAAGGACGGCCAGCCAACCTTGTTATAAAGAACACAGTGATGGGTTGGGAACACATCTCCAGTGATAAAACGAAGAGAGGAGTGATAAAGTGCATCCAGGGGTTTCAATGTAGAGAAGAGAGCAGCAGCATGTAAATGACATCACCGTAATCAAGTGCAGATAAGAAAATGGAACAAGTTCTTCTCTACATTGTTTCAGTCTTTTTTTTTTTTAAAGAAAAGAAATAAAAACAAACATTTTCTCTTGTTCCAGTTTTCTCCTCTGTTCAGTTTCATATCGGCGTCACAATCAGTGGTTCATATATAATGTAAAATGTTGGTTGTGTTATGATTCAGAAGGACGCACAAAAGACAGGACACAACAAAAACAAACACAAAAACCAAAAACACAAACAGAAAGATCAGTTCAGGTGAACGTGAGAGGAAACCTACGTTGAAATACAGGAGCTGCATAAAGACAAAGAATACTGTTTTTTATATATATAGGCTAGATGTAGCTAGGGGTGTAAAGGTATACCGTACTTCGGTATACCGCGGTATTGTAAAGCCACGGTGGTGACACCGTGAGATTTCCAAGCTCACGGTGACGGTAATTAATTAATTATTTTAATATTATGCTGCGCTGCGGCGCAACTCCACTTACACTTTGAGAACTCAAAACATTTCACTTCACGTTCACACGCAAGTCGGCCGGAAATAGCTCGCTCCCTTGTTGGTTTCTCTTTTTTCCCCCTCTCACTGTGAGGTAGCCTAATTAATTAGCCTAATTATTTTAATATGCGGCTCTGCGGCGCAACTCCACTTGCACGTTGGGAACTCAAAACAACACTTCACGTTCACATGCAAGTCGGCCGGAAATAGCTCGCTCCTTCGTTGGTTTCTCCTTTTTTTCCCCTCCCTGGAGCTCCCCCACAGTTCTGGCAGCCTGACCGGTCTCTCTGCACTGCGGCGCCGCGGAGCTCCAGGCCCCGGTCTTTCCGCTCCTCTCCCCCAGACACAGCACCCTGTGGCCGGTCACCCAGCGCGAGGAGTCTCCCTGTAGCATGAGTCTGTGCTAACGGCTGCTAATAGCGGCGCTGCTCGTTCCAACGGTCGCCCGCCGCGGTCCCGTTGCCGGCGACGACGGCAACTGGCATCGCCTCATCACCGACTGCTGGTGCACAGCGGCGGCGCCAGCCCCGATGCCGCCGTTGTGCACCAGCTGCCGGTAACGAGGCGGTATTAGTGGGCTAGCGCCGAGCACAGCCTCATGCTACAGGGAGACTCTTCGCGCTGGGTGACACAGGACAGGGTGCTGTGTCAGGGGGAGAGGAGCAGGAAGAGTCGGGGCTGGAGCTCCGCGGCGCAGAGAGACCCCGCTCAGGTTTCTGCAGCGGCGGTGCTGAGTTTATGTTGAACAGGTAATCTTTGGTTTTATTGTGTAAGTTGTGACTGTGAATATGATATTTTACTCCGCAGTCAAAGCCTCGTTTGGTTCTACAGGCAGCAGGCTTGTTGCTTGCTCCGCTCTGCTCTGTGAGGGGAGGGGGGGGGGGGCGTGTCATACGAGCTCGGAGGGGAGGGGCGGGGGTGTGTGAGAAGTGCTTTTTTTCAAAATGTTCTCATCCTCTTTCAAATCGTAGACCATAGTTTTAAGTATAAACCAAATAAGTTGTATTACTTTACATAAAGCATGTTCTTTAATTTTAATACCGTCACCGTGAAATACCGCGGTATACTGTACTAATACCGTTACCGTACCGTACTGTAAAATCCCATACCGTTACACCCCTAGATGTAGCTACTATATACTGTAAGTTCTTGTCATAATATCAGAAATGTTTACATTAAAGGACAATTCCGGGCAAATTCAACTGGGGGCTGTATGTTCCTAACATTTCAGGTCTAACAGAAGGAATCTGAAGGTTTCCAGTTTAATGTCTCCTGTTTTGCGGTAGTTGTGTCTGTTCCCGCATCGCCATGGCAGCGATGAATGGGAGTGGATTGAAGTTCTGCTGCTTAGGCTGTTTCCATCCCTCAAAGCCACAGACAACGTCAGATGGAGACTCAAACATGCAGCCAGAAGTTTATTTACTTCAAGCAAGTTCAGAGTTGATATTCCTGTGTTCATGACACAAACGGGAGCTTCCCACTGCACCTGAACACACCGAGCGTCAACTTGGGTCTCGACTCCGCCAGACTTTGAATTAGATCTAGTTTTACAAACAGTAGGGGTGTGCCAAAAAAATCGATTCACATAAGAATCGTAATTCTCATTTAATACGATTCAGAATCTATAGAAAATGTCCCAAAATCGGTTTTAAAAAATAAAACAATGAAACAACTCTGCTGCTGTCGGCCTCCATTTCCTTAGAATTTAAAAGGCAGCTGTTTAACTGCACTGTTTCTTTTAATAAAGAGGCACTTTTCATTTTGTTACTTAAGCAACATGTGATATTGCTTTTATGCAACAGTTTCAACAATTCCATCTAGGCATGGATAAATGTTTAAAACTCAATAAATGTGAAAAAGACACTTTAGTTGTTCTGTCTTGTAAAGCAGACTGGAGTAGATCATGAGGATCCTTTAACACCGACAGACTGAAGCAGAAATCATTAGGAATCAAATCCTTTTGAATCGAAAATCCATTTTGAATCAAATCGTAGCCCCAGAAATCAGAATCAAATCGAATCGTGAGAAAGTAAAAGATTCCCAGCCCTAACAAACATGTCGGCTTGCTTGAAGTAAATAAACTTCTGGGTGCATGTTTGAGTCTCCATCTGACGCTGTCTGTGGCTTTGAGGGATGGAAACAGCCTAAGCAGCAGAACTTCAATCTGCTCCCATTCATCGTTGCCGTGGCAATGCGGGGACAGACCATAACTACCGCAAAACAGGAGACATTAAACTGAACATCTTCAGATTCCTTCTTTTAGAATTGAATTTGAGAATTTCTTTGAGAATTTGAATTTGCCCGGAATTGTCCTTTAATATAATAAAGGAATAGTTTCCATATTCTTTCACAGACATTGGTTTTGGAGTGCAGCAGATCCACGGCTACAGATTCTGTTAAATAAAGTTTTTAAATGTTTTTTCTCAGTGTATTTCCTCACCTCCTGTCTGTGTGTGTGTGTCTGTGAGTGTCTGTGTGTGTGTGTGTCTGTGTGTGTGTGTGTGTGTGTGTGTGTGTGTGTGTGTGTAGCTGACAGACTGAACCGGTTTCCTGACGATGAGTCTCTGTCCTGACTGAGAGAACATGAATCACAGCTTCACATGACACAACAGCAACAGCAACAACAACAACAGCAACAACACCTGACACGTGGTGGACAGTAACGGAGTAAATTTGTGTGTGAATGTGTGCGTGAATGGGTGAATGTGATGTACTGTAAAAGCGCTTTGGGTATCGTTACAGGTATAGTAAAGCGCTATATAAATACAGACCATTTACCATTTACTTGAGTACTGTACTTAAAGTAGAAGTAAGTGATATTTTTGTGTTAACATAAGTCTTAAATAGTTGTATCTTCCGACAGCAATCACTTCTATAGAGTGTTTGGTCTGAAACACGGGTCTGTCAGTCACTCTGCTCTGCTCTGAGCCCAGGAGAAAACATTTATCGTATCCTACAGTTTTTATCCAATGAGGAGAGAGAAGGGCATAAAGTGGCAGTCCTCTCTGTGTGTGCAGCCAAGGGATGCGCCTGAATGTGGTGACGTAGGGACGAGGACCAATAGATCCATGACGAGGGCGGGGGCTGCTAACTCCATCGGCTGACAAGACGTTATGGTGCGTTCAAGGCAACCCGTAACTCGTGTTTTTCCGACCTGTGAAGTGGTACCAGTTCGATCTGGTACGAGTTCACGGGTCAGAAGTTACGAGTGGCCGTTATAGTGACTTTCACAGGTAAAACAGGTCGGAGAAACACAAGTGGGTTGCCTGGAACGCTACAAAGTCGTAAGTTGTGACTTGAAGCTGTAATTTACGGTTTCAAAAGCCTGACTGGAACGCAGCATTAGCCAAAACGACCGGCTTTTTTAAAATCCCAATACCGATACCGATATGGGTTTAGTGTATCGATCAATACCCGATACCGATCCAACACCACTGTTAAGGTGAATAAACGGTAACCATGACGACAGTGAAGGCATCAGGCTCGTCGCTCTGTGTTTGTCAGTATCTGATCTTCACATCTGATCGCTGCAGCTTTAAGACGAGTCAAACCAGAACATTCAGGTTCCCACAGCTGTCAATATGATCAACACATCCTAATGTAGCTGTGTTGTGTTTAACCGTGTCTTTCTTTAAAGGGATAGTTCAACATTTTGTCAAACTGGCCCATTGCCATAATCCCTATAGTCATAGCAGTAGGTTCGTTACCTTTAATTGTCGGTGCAAGCTATTTTTAGAACGGCGGAGCAGAGCCGTGAGCTGCTCAGAGCTACGCTACGGAGGCTCATTATGGGATTTCTTGGTTTCCCCTCATCAAACTCATCAAATACACAATCCAACAACTCCACAACGCTCTGGTGGACAAGTTGTGACCTGCACATTCACCACACTATGAGATGATAACACAACGTTACCACACAGAGTTGTTTTAGAGGGAAATTCATGCTAAACCGCTGATGCACGTTGCCTTCAGGGACAGTTTTTCATCAAGCAGACTCTGAATTTCCCTCTACAACAACTCTGTCTGGTAACGTTGTGTTATTATCTCATAGCGTGGTGAATGTGCAGCTCACAACTTGTCCACCAGAGCGTTGTGGAGTTGTTGGATTGTGTATTTGATGAGTTTGATGAGGGAAACCAAGAAATCCCATAATGAGCCTCCGTAGCGTAGCTCTGAGCAGCTCACGGCTCTGCTCCGCCGTTCTAAAAATAGCTTGCACCGACAATTAAAGGTAACGAACCTACTGCTATGACTATAGGGGTTATGGCAATGGGCCAATTTGACAAAACGTTGAACTATCCCTTTAAATATCGTCAAAGACAAATTCCCACTGCTTTTCTTTTTTTTTTTGCAATGGACAATAAAGTTTTTTTCTGATCCTGATTCTCATTCACAGATTAAACCACTGATTGTTTCAGTATCAAACCTTCAGTTTTCTGTTTTCATGCATGTGAACACAATGAACTCTCCACATGATCCCAAACACATGACGTCTGTGTCTGTTCTCTGATGGAAACTCCAAACACCACACACACACACACACACACACACACACACACACACACACACACACACACACACCCTCATTGTTCCTGGGAAATTCAAGGTAAAAGGCTTAAAAAGGTTTCATTTCATTTTCACCTGAGCTGTTTACGGTCGTCACCACTTCATCTGAACTCACTTTCTCTTTTCCTTCCTGTTGAAGACGTCGGCAGAGAAACAATGGGACAGAGTGTGTGTGTCTGTGTGTGTGTGTGTGTGTGTGTGGATTACACACTCCACTCTCACTGCAGGAGGTTATAAGTTAATATAAAATTAATATGTTTTCAATTATTGTGGTCAGATAAGAGACGACAGGAAACTCCCCTGTTTCCTGTCGTGGTCGTAATAATCAGTCATGGAGACAATGGTCTGTTGCAACACACACACACACACACACACACACACACACACACACACACACACACACACACACACACACACACACACACACACACACACACACACACACACACACACACACACACACACACACACACACACACACACACACACTATGGCGAGCGGATTTAACATTTCAAAGCTAAGTTTGACTCTCCAGAATTAACATTGTAGATATCAACAACGTCTTTCTGACTGGTCCTAACTACATTTTGAATAGTTGGATATTTTATTCAAGATATCTGTAATTCACTTTTGCCTTTTGTCAAAAAGAACATTTCAGATCCACAACTAGCCTACGTTCTTCCTAGGACAAATGACGTCACTGTAACATTCATGTGTATGGGGTTTGTCATTACAGATATCTACAATTCAGTTGCAGATATCCGCTATGTGAATTACGGATATCTGTAACTGAATTACGACTAGTACGAATTCCAGTTACAGATATCTACAACGTCATTTCGCCTATAGTCAAAACTTCATTTAAGATATCTGAAAAGGGACATGTAGATATCTTTAATTGAGGTGAATTAAAGATATCTTGAACTGGAATTATGACTAGTCAGAATCTAATTGTAGATATCTCAAACTGGAATTAGTACTAGTCGTAATTCAGTTACAGATATCTGTAATTCACATAGTGGATATCTGCAACTGAATTGTAGATATCTGTAATGACAAACCCCATACACATGAACGGTTAAAGTGACGTCATTTGTCCTAGGAAGAATGTAGTTGAATTGAATTGAAATTGAAAGCCTTTATTGTCATTATACATCAGTACAACAAAATTATGTTGCTACTCCACTGGGTATACAATCAATAAATAGTAAAATAGTAAAAAACAATAAAACAATAAATAAAACCAACAACATCTATACAGAAAGTGCAAGAAATGGAAAGTGCAACAGTGTAATGTTCATGAATGAGTGGGGGGTTGTCATCTCTGTTTGTTTAAATGTGTTATGGCATTTGGATCAGAAATGTTCTTTTTGACTAGAGGCAAAACTGAATTACAGATATCTACAACACATCCAGTCTGGCTTTTAAATGTTGAATTGTCTTGACACACACACACACACACACACACACACACACACACACACACACACACACACACACACACACACACACACACACACACACACCACTGCAGAGCGAGTGCAGACTGGTCCGTCACACCTGTGTGAGATAATAACCTGCTGAAGACACCTGTGACTCACATGACACATGATGACATCATCCCTCACAACCCTCCAGATAGTAACTCTGGTTATCTACAGTAGTAATCTAGTAATCTGGTAATCTAGTAATCTAGTAGTAATCTGTCCAGTCCGGCTTCTCTCTGCTCCTTGTTCATGATGATTATCAGAGAAACAAAGAACTGACGTGAACTCATTTTCAACTCTACAACATGAAGAGAGTTGATCACCTGACAGCTGCTCAGACAACTCTGGTTATGTTTATTATTATCAAAAACTAACTGAACTAACTCTTAATGAACTAACTGAACTAACTCTTAATGAACTAACTGAACTAACTCTTAATGAACTAACTGAACTAACTCTTAATGAACTAATTAAACTAACTCTTAATGAACTAACTGAACTAACTCTTAATGAACTAATTAAACTAACTCTTAATGAACTAACTGAACTAACTCTTAATGAACTAACTGAACTAACTCTTAATGAACTAACTGAACTAACTCTTAATGAACTAACTGAACTAACTCTTAATGAACTAACTGAACTAACTCTTAATGAACTAACTGAACTAACTCTTAATGAACTAACTGAACTAACTCTTAATGAACTAATTAAACTAACTCTTAATGAACTAACTGAACTAACTCTTAATGAACTAATTAAACTAACTCTTAATGAACTAACTGAACTAACTCTTAATGAACTAACTAAACTAACTCTTAATGAACTAACTGAACTAACTCTTAATGAACTAACTGAACTAACTCTTAATGAACTTATTAAACTAACTCTTAATGAACTAACTGAACTAACTCTTAATGAACTAACTAAACTAACTCTTAATGAACTAACTGAACTAACTCTTAATTAACTAACTAAACTAACTCTTAATTAACTAACTAAACTAACTCTTAATGAACTAACTGAACTAACTCTTAATTAACTTACTGAACTAACTCTTAATGAACTAACTAAACTAACTCTTAATGAACTAACTGAACTAACTCTTAATGAACTTACTGAACTAACTCTTAATAAACTTACTAAACTAACTCTTAATTAACTAACTAAATTAACTCTTAATTAACTTACTGAACTAACTCTTAATGAACTAACTGAACTAACTCTTAATGAACTAACTGAACTAACTCTTAATTAACTTACTAAACTAACTCTTAATGAACTAACTGAACTAACTCTTAATGAACTAACTGAACTAACTCTTAATGAACTAACTGAACTAACTCTTAATGAACTAACTGAACTAACTCTTAATGAACTAACTAAATTAACTCTTAATTAACTTACTAAACTAACTCTTAATGAACTAACTGAACTAACTCTTAATGAACTAACTGAACTAACTCTTAATGAACTAACTGAACTAACTCTTAATTAACTAACTGAACAAACTCTTAATTAACTTACTAAAATAACTCTTAATTAACTAACTGAACAAACTCTTAATTAACTTACTAAAATAACTCTTAATTAACTAACTGAACAAACTCTTAATTAACTTACTAAAATAACTCTTCCGGGTGACGGCGGCGGGGCCACAACACAGCAGAGCAATCCTGCCTAGGAGCTATGATCCATGGTTAGGAAGTCTCTTGAAATATCAAAGAGGAGAACTATGACTGTGGAAGCTTCAATGGCCATAATACAGAAGTTATCATGACGTGAACCATATGTTGCGGTGTAAAAAAAAAAAAAAGGTTGTTTCGGTGGAAACCCGGCTTAACGGGCGGGGGCTGCGGGGGTATACTTTACGGCCTAGAGCATACAGGCTAGGCTGTTACCTGTCCAGGTGGTGGTGGTGGTGATGATGATGATGATGATGATGATGATGATGATGAAGGTGGGAGCTCGCGGGAACAGGTGTGTCCTCCTCCAGGTGTCTCTCTGACTCACTCCGCGTCTCTGTCTCAACAAGAAGCTGCAGACTGAAGCGTCACGGTGACGTCACCGCTGCGTCAGCGCCAGGTTCAGACAGGTACAGGTAGGTACAGGTAGGTAGCTGCAGCTGACAGGTAGACAGGTAGGTAGCTACAGCTGACAGGTAGACAGGTGGTGAGGCTGTAATCCTCCGCTCTGGGCGACTTACTGCTCTAGTTACTGCCTGGGAGACTCGTATCCCTCCGCCAGGTCCTCAACACCTGAGCACAGACAGAGCTGCTGCTAGTGCTGCTCCGCCGAATGGATAAACCACTACACAGCAAGATCTCAGTAGGCCTCTAACTGTATAATATAATATAATTGATTCTGCTATAAAAATGTTGGTCTTGTTCTTTTTTAGATTTTTAGTATGTTTTTATTTGAACTTGTATTGTAAGTATTTTAAACTAGATTTATTGCACTCTCCGCACTTTCTTTTTTTTTCTCTTTTCTTTCTTGGATATGTGTGCCATTGTTACTACTGTAGTGTATGTATTGTGTATGTATGTATTGCACAAAGCAGCTGTTAAGACGCCACTTGCCCAAGACAAATTTTCCTTTCGGGACAAATAAAGTTTATTTGATTTGGTTTGATTTGATTTGATTTGATCTAGTTTTTAACTACTTTTAATAAAATAGTGCGTGTGCGCAGTGATCTGAATGAAGCTATAAAGTGGGACTATAAATAAGTCCCAGTCATCTGAGGAGTCACGAGGGGCCGCGGACACACACACACAGACACACACAGCTGTGTTGTTAGAGGAGTTGTGACAGACCGTGTTAATGTGTGTTTGTTGTATTTCATTTAGACAGGATTGTGTTTGTGACTTGACTCTTATTGTGAAAAGCAGCTGAGAAGATAAAACTGAGCTCAGGTGATAAAACTATGAGTCTTATACCTCACTGATGAGGGATTTTACAGATATTGATCATTGATTACAAACGATTCACTGTTCATTATTTACACATGGTTGTTACAACGTTATACTTTCAGTCCAGCAGGCGGCGCAGTGACAGCTACTGATGTAATGTTGTTACTGTGCCACCAGATGGCGACAGCATCTATGTCTATCTATGTGTGTGTCTATATTTAGTTGTGTAGATGCTGAGGCCCTGTTCACACATTTTCTGACACAGCAGAGACATTTATCTTTGAGCTCTTTGGTCTTTTTAAGGTGGCCCCTTTTAAGGTGGACTGGAGTGTTTGCGTCCTTGACTTAATTATTAATTAGGCTATTAATATTGATTATTAATTATTATTAATTAAGAGACGCTAGGTGGAAGGCAGAGAGCCTCCATTCTCCCTGGAACACTTTTTCTTGAAACTTTACCACTATTTTCATAGTTTCTTTCCTTTTTTTTATTTTTATAAACCACCATTTATAGATTTTTCTTTAAACTTTTTTTTTTTGAGAAATTTTACCACGTTTTTCTAGATTTTTTTTATTCTTTAAACTTTTTTTTGAGAAATTTTACGAGTTTTTTTTTAAAACCTTTTTGAAAATGTTACCACTTTTTTTGAGAATTTTTTGATAAAATATTTTACTTTTTTTTTTTTTTTTTGAGAATTCTTACCACTTTTTAATAGAATTTTTTTTAAACTTTTTTTTTTTAAATTATTATTATTATCACTTTTTTCTAAAAAAAGAAAAAGAAAAAAAAAAGTATTTTTTTCCAGAAACTTTTCAACAATATTTCCACAAATTCATGCCACTGGCCCTAATTTAATTTGAACATACATTACACATTGACACATTGATACATTGACTAAAAAAGTAATTTTCTTCAGTCGGAGGTGTGGAGTTTACAGTGTTTTTATTTATTATTATCTCCTCTCCATACGAGGCCGCTCGCTGTGTTTCTGTTTTCTGTCACCTAGAGACGAATGTAACTGTTGGTGTTGATGTTGGAGCTCTGAACTGTGTCGGTCATCATCACTGGTCATGTGACTGTTGGTTTGACTTTCACTGGTATTTGAAGCTGTGACCTGCTCCCGCTCCTTGTGCATTGCATTGTGGGTAAACAGTAAACAGTATGTAGAGTGTATGTACAGTCACTGTTATATCCAGCACCACGTGAACGCAGCACATGCTACTGTAAGACCCCACACACAGCTGGTATGTAGCATGTAGCTGTGGTATGTAGCTGAGACACAGCAGCTCTGTTCACACACACACACACGCATGCACGCACGCACGCACGCACGCACACACACACACACACACACACACACACACACACACACAGATCACACAACACATGTTGAACTCTCGATCTCTGAGCATCGACTCCTGCAGCTGCCACAGACGAACAGGTAAAAATTAAAATGAACTTACATCTAAAAGCAAGAAAAAAGAATAGCCTAAAGAAAGTGAAGAAAAAATGAATTAAAATAAAAACTTGACTAAAATAGAGCATTAATTATGAGTTTGCAGCATGAAAGATTGATTTGTATTCAAACAGTTAAGAAGACTTACAGTGCAAATCCAAGATTAGGATTTAAAGTTCTTTAAAAGAGCTCGACATGAAAAGAGAAATGTGAATATGTAATAAATAACATCATCATATACATATCAGCTGATCACAGCAGGTTTCAACACCAGCAGATTGAGTTGGTTTATACGGGACAGGAAACATGTAGAATAAAGAGTGAGTGTGTTGCAGCCTCTGTCCACCAGGGGGCGCTGCTCCTCCTCTAATAAACAAGTCAACCCCTTTACTGTAAAATAAATGACCATCGACTGATCTCAGCTCAGTCTCATCAGATTGGTCCAGTGGTTGTTATATTCCCCAAGAAAACTAATTGATTCAACATATTTATTACTGTAACTAAGTGTTGTGGTCCTCAGACCGGTCCTGAGTCCACGTCTTCACGGTCTTGGTCTTGTCTCGGTCTTCGTCAAGCTGCTGGTCTCTGATCAAATCATCTTTTCTTTTTAGCTGAGGAGGAATAATGTAAATATCAAGACACATGATATGATTATTATGAGGACTGGGACTAGAGACAGTGGTGGTCTTGGACTCGGCCTCTGGTTAGGTGGTCTTGACTACAACACTATAGATAACAGATATAGATAAATGCTATTATCTTGAACCTAATGAGGGTTAAGCATGAGAATTCATTACACTAAATTAAAACATCTTCAAACTGTTGTTTTATACAAACATTTATTGATTTATATTTTGCACCTGATTTTTAAACCATAACAGTGATTAAAGTTAACGTTTGATTATTATTCCCCAACTACTGGATATTTTAATGAAATTTTAAATTTGAAGTTCAAATTCGAAACACATGGGGAAATATTCACAATGTATTTCACTAATGTACTGTGTATTTGCTTTTTTACATTTCTCTAAACGGCCAGACCATGGGGTCAGTTACATTTAGATCACTCTGGGTCTAGAATCCTGTAACGCAGTGAGGAGGAACGGAGCGTTACACTGATGCTGCATTCACCTGCAGTCGGGCAGACGGCCGTCACAGAAGTCCAGAGAAAGACGCACTGCAAAAACTCAAAATCTTACCAAGAATATTTGTCTTATTTCTAGTCAAAACTAATCTCATTAGATTTAAAATAAGACTCATCACATTAAAAAGTAGCTTGTTTTTGACACGTTTTACTTCTTTCAAGCATACTGTATATTAACTTGAAATCCTAGTAGATAGTGGAGCAAGTTTTTCTTTCTTATTACAAGCACAAAAAACTTGCTTTCACTGGCAGATTTTTCTATTTATTTCAAGTGAAAATTAGTTTGAAACAAGTGAAAATGATCTAAAAACAAGTTAATTTTTAGGTGATGAGTCTTATTTTAAGTGGAAAGAGATTAGTTTTGACTAGAAATGAGACATTTTGACAAGAAATAAGACAAATATTCTTGGAAAGATGTAGAGTTTTTGCAGTGCGGTAAAACGTCCGTCTGCCGTCTGCCCAATTTCACGTGAATGCAGCATGAAAAATACGACTGAGTTGCTTGAGATACACAACCACAACACTACTGTAGATGGGAGTAATTCCTACACAATGTAGCTTTACTGTAAAAAGCAATCAAGACAAGATGAAGGAAATGATCCTACATGATGGTGATGATGAAGCTGCTGTTGTAACAGCTGATCCCAGGTCTGTCCCTGACTGCTCCTCCTGCAGCAGCAGCAGCATTAACAGCAGCTGTGTTCACATGGAGCTGCATGTCAGGGCCGTCATGTGTTCATGTGTGTTTTTCTCTGCTACATGTGTGTGTGTTTGTGTTGTGTTTCCCAGCAGGGGGCGTGGTATGTCCCTGCTCCACCTCTGCTCTGATTGGAGGAGAGACCGACATGACTGGGAGCTGCAGCTGGGTCTGGTTTGGAGGAACCAGAAGGCAGATGTGGAGATGTTGTGTGTCCTCGTGGATGTTTTCAGTTCTTCTCAGTCGCTTTGGTCCTTTTCTCAGATCAGAATTAAAACTTTACAACTGAAACTATTAGTTCAACCTCCACAACATTTAGTCATTTAGTTCACATCATAGCAGCAGTTTCTCCTTCCTCTGAACAAACTGCAAATACTTTTGGACATGTATCAGTTGCTCTCATACAATTCTCTGCTGTTTTACAACATTATCATTTGCTTATGTCATGTCAGTCAAAATGAACTGTACTTATGAACGCTGAATAGTCGTTCCCCATGAAACTAGTTGAACTAGTTGTCAAAATCTGTCAAATTAATTGTAAATGTTAGGAGAAGCACTGTGGATTCAATTATTCAAATAGAACATGTATGTAAAGTATTGGACAGTAATTCAGCACTAAACAATCTGCTCTGCACTACTGTCATTACTATGTGAAATGCATGAAGCAGTGGGACAAGAACTTTTTACATTTCACATTTAGACTTACAGCTTTACTACAGTACAGATCTACTGTATATGAAGCTCCATTATGTACGGTGGCCCTGAGGTGCAAATCACAACGGCAAATCAGAAAACACAACACAAAAAGAGAAAACACAACATAAAAAGAGAAAACACAACACAAAAAGAGAAAACACAACGGGAAAAGAGAAAATAATGGGAAAAGTCAGAGAAAACACAACAGAAGTAGGCTAATTTGCTGTTGTGTTTTCTGATTTGCCGTTGTGTTTTGCACCTCAGGGCCACCGTAGTTGTCGTACACTATGTTTCACGGTTTCATTGACATGAATATCTGCTTTAAGAGGAATGAACGATCCATTCTGAGCAGGTTATCCACTAGGTTTTGCAGTTTGTACTAATTGTTTTACAGTAATAAAAGCACTAATAAACTAACTGTAACTGTTGTGTAAATGTTCACAGTGAGAATGTGAGAAACTGAACGAAGCCACTGAGAGAAACTGAGGCGGATCGTTGCTCCATCGTCTGAATAACCAACAACACGTCTTCATATGGACTCGTTTATGTTTTTATCTGTTATTCGTTAACTTGTTGTTGTTGTGATGCAGCTGCAGCAGCAGCCAATCAGGTGGCTCGGCCCATCCGTCTCCATGGCGCCGGTTTACAGTAAATCACCGCGCCCCCATGCTGCTTTATATGATCGCTTTGCACGGATCGGCCTTCATCACATCACCATCATCCTCGGCAGATATAGTGTGTGTGTGTGTGTGTGTGTGTGTGTGTGTGTGTGTGTGTGTGTGTGTGTGTGTGTGTGTGTGCAGATGCTGCCGTTGCCGTGACAACGAGCCTGACGGTGGTGGCCAGTGACCGTGACCCCGGAGCTGCAGGTCGCTCGCTCGCCGCCTCGTCCAGCTCCGTCCACGTGTCTCATTCCACACAAATGTCATTTTACTCGTGTGTCAAACAGCAGCTGGACTCAGAGTTCACAACCCCCCCTAACCCCCCCTCCTCCCCCCCACACTGACCCCCCCACACCCTTCCTCCCCCCCTTTGTTTTGAAACCCTCACATTCCTCCACTCCTCCCTTTTCTCCCACTTTCTAAACCCTCCCCGTCTTCACTTCGCTGCTGCTTCAACACACGATGAGATTCTTCAGTGACACATTTCATACAGTTTTATGAGCTGCACTGCAAAAATGTGTCTTATTTCTTGTCAAAATGTCTAATTTCTTATCAAAATGTCTCATTTCTAGTCAAAACTAATCTCTTTCCACTTAAAATAAGACTCATCACCTAAAAATTAACTTGTTTTTAGATCATTTTCACTTGTTTCAAACTAATTTTCACTCGAAATAAGTAGAAAAATCTGCCAGTGAAAGCAGGTTTTTTGTGCTTGTAATACAGTTTTTCGCAATTGTTTACGCACATTTTCTGAAAGCATGCCTCATACTCTCAGAACTCTACACACAAATCCAAAAACACACACACACAATGGGCAAAACCCCTAACTTCTCCTGCAAAATGAAACTTTACATTCAATGTTATTTATTCTCAAAATGCTATTTTAGTCTCAAATGACACACACAAACCATCATATGACTAGACATTTATAAGAACCAGTTGGACACTGATAAAATCGATCTTGTTTTTAGATCATTTTCACTTGTTTCAAACAAATTTTCACTTGAAATAAGTAGAAAAATCTGCCAGTTACTGTAAAGCAAGTTGTTTTGTGTTTGTAATAAGAAAGAAAAACTTGCTCCACTATCAGATTTTTCTACTTATTTCAAGTGAAAATCTGCTTGAAAGAAGTAAAAAGTGTCTAAAAACAAGCTGCTTTTAATGTG
>NC_139901.1:34802208-34817023 GCF_905171665.1 Trachurus trachurus | reverse complement strand
CTATTAAAGGAATTGTCGGAAAGGCAGGATGTTTATAAAATGTGTCTTTTTATGATCAAAAATCAAACCTGTCTTTCATAAATCGTATTTGACTGAAGGTGAATCACAGCTGCTACAAATGAAAGCTTTTCTGGTTCCTTAGAATGAGTTGTTACATGTCGTTACAAATACAGAGTGGGCGACGCACCGAACCGAGGCGGCCATGTTGCATCGTGACCGTAGGTAACCAACGGAAACGGCCTGTTAAAACTGTCACCACTGTGTAGTGTGAGGAAGGACGGAGGCACCGGTGTTGCATTCAGGTGCAGTCAGGCAGACGGCCGTCGGCAAAACCAACCGGATGTCATTTTACTAAAACAACACCATCATCACCAATGACACATGTTGTCAGGCCACTTGTTTACATAGACGCTTGTTTATCCCTGTTTACATGCAGCGTCTGTTGTCTGTCTGACGTCTGCCCCCATTTCACCTGAATGCAGCATCAAGAATACGTTCAGATATGGCAACCGCTCCACTAGATGGGGGGAATTCCTACACATTATACCTTTAAGTGTTGCCATTTAGACAATTAGAGGCCTATGTCGGCATGGCGACTGATTGCAAGCTGTGGCTGTTAGAAGTGGTTTTGTTTTACATCCTGGTTCCCTCCTTCACTTTCACCTCGTCTCCTCTGACTCTTTTATCAGGACACCACACATCCATTATGTCACTTCTACAACAATACGTGTGTTTCACTGTGTGTGTCACTGTGTGTGTGTGTGTGTGTGTGTGTGTGTGTGTGTGTGTGTGTGTGTGTGTGTGTGTGTGTGTGTGTGTGTGTGTGTGTGTGTGTGTGTGTGTGTGTGTGAGAGAGAGTGAGGAGAGAGAGGTTGAGAGACAGTGTCGTGGCACACACCTTTGCCACAAAGGAAATTTGGCCGTGACTCCAGACTTTGTGGCGAGAAAGAAAAGAGAGAGAGAGGGAAAGGAGGACAAGAGACGCTTTTCCTTATAACTTTGATAATTCACACACACACACACACACACACACACACACACACACACACACACACTCGCACGCACGCACACACACTATGATTCACAAAACACAAACAAAGCACGCACCCACATTCTGGACAAGAACCAAGACACAATGGCATCGTTAATGGGTGTGTTTACTAGTGTGTGTGTGTGTGTGTGTGTGCGTGTGTGTTTATGTGTGGGAGAGGTCATGTCACACACCGTTCTATTTTCGAATGCGCCGAAGAGGGAAGTGTGTGTGATGATGGATGGGAGACACACACACACACACACCGTTAACATGGGTCGCTGCGGGAATCCCCCACCTCTATCACCTAGTGACACACACACACACACACACACACACACACACACACACACACACACACACACACCAACACACACACACACACACACACACACACACACAGCTTTGCATATGCTGCTGCTCTCAAAGAAACAACACACACTTGCCAAACACAGACTTACTTTGTGACCTTTGACCTCGGCAGACGGGACGTCCTGAACTCTCAGCGACACTGGAACATGAAACCAGAAACATCTCATTTAAACTCTCGCTCCTGATTGGCTGTTGACATGAAAACTAACTACTTCAGGTATCGACAAAGCTTCAGTCCCACTGTTATATCAGATGGCGGCCATTTTTACAGCTTTGAGTCAACACAACTAATTATTCACATGTTCATCTGCTTTACTGTTACACTCAGTTGGACGAAGGAGTATTAGGGCCAGCCAAAAAAACAAAAAAACAAGCGGGCAAAAAAAGAAGAAAAAAAACAAAGGCGGAAATAAAAGGAAGCCAGGCAAAAAAAAAAAAAAAGTTTAGGCAAAAAAAAAAAAAAAATAGGCAAAAAATATTACCGAAGAGTATTAGGGCCAGTCAAAAAATAAATAAATAAGATAAAATGGCAAAAAAAATAAATAAATCAATTGGCTGCCTCTACAGATTACACAGAATCTTAAAACATTATCTATTTTCTTTTATTTGCTCTTGCTTTTAAACTCTGTTTTTAGTGTTTGTTTTTATTCTGTTTTATGCTTCTCTTTAAAAAAAAAAATGTTTTGTCTATATTGTAAAGCACATTGAGTTGCCTTGGTATGAAATGCGCTATATAAATAAAGATGCCTTGCCTTGCCTTGATTAATCTGCACTTCAGAATCAGCTTCAGTAATAAGGAAATTCAATTCGATTTACAGTTGCACCACTTCAGAAACTCACCTTCACACTCGGCTGCTGTCACTGAGCCGGGCCAGTTCGCTCTACTAAGTAGTTGTGTTTTGTTTTTGCCTAACTTTTTTTTTTTTCCGCCTGAACTTTTTTCTTTTTTCTTTTTGCCTGGCTTTTTTTTCCTTTTTTTTGTGGCTGGCCCTAATACTCCTTCGTACAGGTTGTTCAACTTGGACACAATTGAGCAAATACATTTTTAACCAATAATCAGAGACATTTTATCATGTTCTCTTAATCCATATCTTTTTTATCATCATAAATGAATTTGGTTTTAAAAAGTACTTTTTAACCAACACAGTTTCCTTAATATTATGAAATTACCTTTTTAACCTACATGCTACTTTTGTCCATGTTGTCCCAAACCAATCATGAATTACACTATTTTCATTAACTTTTTTTTCTCACAAGATTAAATTCAACAACTATATTCTAAAATACACAATAATACATTCACTCTAGAAATGGCCCGCTGCACTATGACTGGTTTTGGCAATACCCACACATATCCATTTGGCTACAGATAAAAACCAGATAATCACATATTGCATGAGAACAGAATCATTAATTAAGTGCAGAATATATTTAATGCATTCACAAGTATTTTCCTGTTGTTTGAGACAACTTTCTTCACACACTAGTAGCTATGCAGGTCCGCTTAGCATTAGCCAGTTAGCATACACGGCTGTCTCTCAATTCACATCAAACTCGCTCGATAACTCGTTACTTTGGCTCGTATGTACACAACTAATCCTCGAGTCTCATGTTTAACTCTTCACACACCTCATGTACACCTGATTAAATGAATGACCTTGTGTTGGTGTTAACTTCACGGCAGCAGGATTTATTCTTCCCGTTTACAAGAAAATCCTAGTGCGATGCGCCACCTAGCGGCCTGAATGTGTCATAGCAGCGTATAGCACTATAGCGTGAGTGCAAGTGAATGATGAAATGAATGAAAATAAATGAAAAATGATAAAGAATGTCTGTGTTTCTCTTCTCTATTTTCAAACAGCGGTACAAACAGATGGTATTTACCAGGTACAGGGAATAAGAGGGCTATGACAAACATTAAGGTTTTCACAGTTACTTGTCACTTATTGTATTTATTTTTGACACAAGCAGTCATGGTGATTGTTTGTTCGTGATTGTTTGTTTTGTTGAGAGTATTAAAAAAACAATAAACAAAAACAGGATTATACAGGAAGTAAGATAACCTAAAGTACTAGGTACTAGGTGGAGAAGGAGTAGGAATTAATACGCTAATGCTAATTCTTCCTACTCCTTTTCAAACATACAAAGGTTTTTATCGACTAGTGCTTCAAGTGTAATATGTGACCCGATCCATCAAAATGAGTCACAGTAACCCAAATTTCAAAGTTGAGATTTTGGTATCAATGGAAAGATTAGAAAATAAGCTTTAAAATGATACCCTAGTCAAAGTCATACATTTGATGGTTTTCGAGATGTGGCCAATTTGAATTACGATCTTTCACTCTCTTCTGAGAATCTGAGAAAATTGCAGGTTAAGTTTTTGCCAGTGACTCTGGCATCTGTTCCTGTACCACGTGATTACACGCACCCTATACGGTCCCTTGTTGTCATAGAGACACCATTCAATGAACGTCGGAAAGCAGAGAATCCCGCGATTCAGATGCTTTTACAGCTCATTTCTATCATAAACGGTTCAGAAGTTGTCATGTTTTGTTGACATTTTGTAAAACATGTGCTAGCGTGTACGTTCGATTTAGCATCGATGCTACGCTCTGTTAGCGTCAATGCTACTCGGTTTAGCATCTGTTTCTGTACCCGTCCCTTCTCGTCATAGAGGCACCATTCAATGACCGTCGGAAAGCAGAGAATCCCACGATTCAGATGAAGTTTACACTTTGTCTCTATCATGAACGGTTCAGGAGATATTTCATGTTTTGCACCGAAGCAACGCTCATTTTCAGAGGGTTTAAGTTGCAAGTCAACTTTAATCATCATTTTCGTGCCTTTTCTCAATTATCTGGACTGTGAAACTTTGGGAGATTGTTTTTGAATGTCATTTCTTTGAAATTAGGGTAAAAATTGTTTTTGATTTTCTATGGGTTTCCCACGTTATCAGCTGATTATCTAAAAATAGAACGTTGCGACATCCGACTCATTTTGATAGAACGGGTCACATATGTTATTCACATGTTTGATATGAAGTTATTCATTCATTCATTCATTCATTCATTTATGTCACTTGTACCTATAGTTTCTACCGGTTTCCAGCCCTCTACAGAGGAAACGTCAGAGCGTCGATCCTCTGGGAACACGTAGAGTCCAAACGGTCTTGGTCTGGAGAAGCCACACGTTGGACCGACAGACGACCGAGCTGTGTAGCTGCTGCAGCACGTTGCTATGGCGACAGACTTTCTGTTGCGTTGTGGGTGTGTTGTGTGTTGTGTGTTGTTGCGTGTTGTGTTGACGAGCTGACGACCTACAAACCAACATTAAACTACATGAAGTTTATTTTTGCAGCTCTGGTTTGTTTTGTTTCAGTGATGATGATGATGGTGTGTTGTGTTGATGTGTGTTGTGTTGTGTTGTGTGGTCCTGTGTTGTGTTGATGTGTACCTACTGTGTTGTGTTGTGTGTCTTGTGTTGTGTTGTGTTGAACCTGCTGACTCTGCATTAATCTACTTGTGTTCTGTCTTTTTGCTTATTCTACTTTTTCCTGTCGTTGCCGTCGGTTTCATAAAAACCCAATGATGTGTTGTGTGTTTTGTTGTGTGTTGTGTGTTGTGTTGTGTTTGTGTTGATGTGTGTTGTGTGTTGTGTGTTTTGTTGTGTGTTGTGGTTATGATGACTTTTCTGTCGGTTTCATAAAACCCACTCCTCTGTTCAGAAGGTGCAGTCTGGGTTGTTGTTTGGTGTTTTGCTGCTGTGAGATGTCGCCACGCTCGTTTATGTGTTGTGTGTGTGTGTGTGCGTGTGTGTGTGTGTGTGTGTGTGTGTGTGTGTGTGTGTGTACTTGGGTGTGTGTGGGTGTGTGTGACTGTGTGTGTGTGTACTTGGGTGTGATTGAAACATTAAAGTTTCCCTTGAACTGGAGCTTTAGAGCCAAGCTGCTTTCTGACGCTTCGTCCAAACTCTCATTTAACTATTTCATAAATATGAACTAACCCACGTTGTTTTTTCCAAACAGCTGCAGAGACTCAGATCATAAACGTTTTATTTTTCCTCTTCGTTTGGAGACACAGCAACAATCTGAAAACATCTGCAGCTCACGCCGACGTTCCTGCATCTGTATCTGTGATGATCAAACTGTTCATCTCAACATGGATGAACTGGTGCATGCTGGGAACAGAAGAACTAAATGGTCCTTTACAAGATGACAGAAGATCAATGAAAAGATTCAGTCAGAGGAGCTGCAGTCAATGATTATAGATCAAATGATTATAGAAAAATCTATTATAGAACAAATGAATATTGTTTCTTCTTTGCTTGGATACATAGCCTATATTATCATTAATTTGTGAAAGGATTTCTTGAAAAAAAAGGGAAGACAACATACAGTTCATTTCTTTCTAACTATTTATTTTACTTAACAAACGTTGCTGTCTTTTAGAATTTTAGAATCATTGTCTTGTTTTAAACATGTCTGCCTCTTTTTTATATCTCTTTATCCTTTTTTATCTTTGCATACAACATGACAGTAGAACGGCTTCTCGCCTCCCATGTTAAACAAAGGTTTCTCATGAAAGTGACAAATAAAACTGAATTGAATAGAATTTCTGCCACCTTTCATTCTGGAGTTGCATTATTGTTTTTTATTTATTTATTATTGTTTGATTTTCTTGTTTCAATGAATGAAACAAATATAATAATAATATAAATCTAAAAAACTAAACTAAAACTAAAAGATGATCCAGTCTTGGTTTTAATCTGGATCAAACTCCAGCAGTTTGGTGCATTCAGGAACACAATGTCATTTAAATCAATTCAAATTGGTCAAATAAGCAACATTTATAATATATATATATATATATATATATATATATATATATATATATACTATATTATAAATGTTGCTTATTTGACCAATTTGAATTGAATTTAAATGACATTGTGTTCCTGAATGCACCAAACTGCTGGAGTTTGATCCAGATTAAAACCAAGACTGGATCATCTTTTAGTTTTAGTTTAGTTTTTTAGATTTATATTATTATTATATTTGTTTCATTCATTGAAACAAGAAAATCAAACAATAATAAATAAATAAAAAACAATAATGCAACTCCAGAATGAAAGGTGGCAGAAATTCTATTCAATTCAGTTTTATTTGTCACTTTCATGAGAAACCATTTGTTTAACATGGGAGCGAGAAGCCGTTCTCACTGTCATGTTGTATGCAAAGATAAAAAAGGATAAAAGAGATATAAAAAAGAGGCAGACATGTTTAAAACAAGACAATGATTCTAAAATTCTAAAAAGACAGCAACGTTTTGTTAAGTAAAATAAATAGTTAGAAAGAAATGAACTTATGTTGTCTTCCCCTTTTTTTTCAAGAAATCCTTTCACAAATTAATGATAATATAGGCTATGTATCCAAGCAAAGAAGAAACAATATTCATTTGTTCTATAATAGATTTTTCTATAATCATTTGATCTATAATCATTGACTGCAGCTCCTCTGACTGAATCTTTTCATTGATCTTCTGTCATCTTGTAAAGGACCATTTAGTTCTTCTGTTCCCAGCATGCACCAGTTCATCCATGTTGAGATGAAACAGTTTGATCATCACAGATACAGATGCAGGAACGTCGGCGTGAGCTGCAGATGTTTTCAGATTGTTGCTGTGTCTCCAAACGAAGAGGAAAATAAAACGTTTATGATCTGAGTCTCTGCAGCTGTTTGGAAAAACAACGTGGGTTAGTTCATATTTATGAAATAGTTAAATGAGAGTTTGGACGAAGCGTCAGAAAGCAGCTTGGCTCTAAAGCTCCAGTTCAAGGGAAACTTTAATGTTTCAATCACACCCAAGTACACACACACACAGTCACACACACACACACACACCCAAGTACACACACACACACACACACACACACACACACACACACACGCACACACACACACACAAACACATAAACGAGCGTGGCGACATCTCACAGCAGCAAAACACCAAACAACAACCCAGACTGCACCTTCTGAACAGAGGAGTGGGTTTTATGAAACCGACAGAAAAGTCATCATAACACAACACACAACAAAACACACAACACACAACACACATCAACACAACACAACACAACACACAACACACAACAAAACACACAACACATCATTGGGTTTTATGAAACCGACGGCAACGACAGGAAAAAGTAGAATAAGCAAAAAAGACAGAACACAAGTAGATTAATGCAGAGTCAGCAGGTTCAACACAACACAACACAAGACCACACAACACAACACAGTAGGTACACATCAACACAACACAGGACCACACAACACAACACAACACACATCAACACAACACACCATCATCATCATCACTGGAAACAAAACAAACCAGAGCTGCAAAAATAAACTTCATGTAGTTTAATGTTGGTTTGTAGGTCGTCAGCTCGTCAACACAACACGCAACAACACACAACACACAACACACCCACAACGCAACAGAAGTCTGTCGCCATAGCAACGTGCTGCAGCAGCTACACAGCTCGGTCGTCTGTCGGTCCAACGTGTGGCTTCTCCAGACCAAGACCGTTTGGACTCTACGTGTTCCCAGAGGATCGACGCTCTGACGTTTCCTCTGTAGAGGGCTGGAAACCGGTAGAAACTATAGGTACAAGTGAATAAATGAATGAATGAATGAATGAATGAATAACTTCATATCAAACATGTGAATAACATATGTGACCCGTTCTATCAAAATGAGTCGGATGTCGCAACGTTCTATTTTTAGATAATCAGCTGATAACGTGGAAAACCCATAGAAAATCAAAAACAATTTTTTACCCTAATTTCAAAGAAATGACATTCAAAAACAATCTCCCAAAGTTTCACAGTCCAGATAATTGAGAAAAGGCACGAAAATGATGATTAAAGTTGACTTGCAACTTAAACCCTCTGAAAATGAGCGTTGCTTCGGTGCAAAACATGAAATATCTCCTGAACCGTTCATGATAGAGACAAAGTGTAAACTTCATCTGAATCGTGGGATTCTCTGCTTTCCGACGGTCATTGAATGGTGCCTCTATGACGAGAAGGGACGGGTACAGAAACAGATGCTAAACCGAGTAGCATTGACGCTAACAGAGCGTAGCATCGATGCTAAATCGAACGTACACGCTAGCACATGTTTTACAAAATGTCAACAAAACATGACAACTTCTGAACCGTTTATGATAGAAATGAGCTGTAAAAAGCATCTGAATCGCGGGATTCTCTGCTTTCCGACGTTCATTGAATGGTGTCTCTATGACAACAAGGGACCGTATAGGGTGCGTGTAATCACGTGGTACAGGAACAGATGCCAGAGTCACTGGCAAAAACATAACTGCAATTTTCTCAGATTCTCAGAAGAGAGTGAAAGATCGTAATTCAAATGGCCACATCTCGAAAACCATCAAATGTATGACTTTGACTAGGGTATCATTTTAAAGCTTATTTTCTAATCTTTCCATTGATACCAAAATCTCAACTTTGAAATTTGGGTTACTGTGACTCATTTTGATGGATCGGGTCACATATTACACTTGAAGCACTAGTCGATAAAAACCTTTGTATGTTTGAAAAGGAGTAGGAAGAATTAGCATTAGCGTATTAATTCCTACTCCTTCTCCACCTAGTACCTAGTACTTTAGGTTATCTTACTTCCTGTATATCCTGTTTTTGTTTATTGTTTTTTTTAATACTCTCAACAAAAACAAACAATCACGAACAAACAACACCATGACTGCTTGTGTCAAAATAAATACAATAAGTGACAAGTAACTGTGAAAACCTTAATGTTTGTCATAGCCCTCTTATTCCCTGTACCTGGTAAATACCATCTGTTTGTACCGCTGTTTGAAAATAGAGAAGAGAAACACAGACATTCTTTATCATTTTTCATTTATTTTCATTCATTTCATCATTCACTTGCACTCACGCTATAGTGCTATACGCTGCTATGACACATTCAGGCCGCTAGGTGGCGCATCGCACTAGGATTTTCTTGTAAACGGGAAGAATAAATCCTGCTGCCGTGAAGTTAACACCAACACAAGGTCATTCATTTAATCAGGTGTACATGAGGTGTGTGAAGAGTTAAACATGAGACTCGAGGATTAGTTGTGTACATACGAGCCAAAGTAACGAGTTATTGAGCGAGTTTGATGTGAATTGAGAGACAGCCGTGTATGCTAACTGGCTAATGCTAAGCGGACCTGCATAGCTACTAGTGTGTGAAGAAAGTTGTCTCAAACAACAGGAAAATACTTGTGAATGCATTAAATATATTCTGCACTTAATTAATGATTCTGTTCTCATGCAATATGTGATTATCTGGTTTTTATCTGTAGCCAAATGGATATGTGTGGGTTATTGCCAAAACCAGTCATAGTGCAGCGCCATTTCTAGAGTGAATGTATTATTGTGTATTTAGAATATAGTTGTTGAATTTAATCTTTGTGAGAAAAAAAGTTAATGAAAATAGTGTAATTCATGATTGGTTTGGGACAACATGGACAAAAGTAGCATGTAGGTTAAAAAGGTAATTTCATAATATTAAGGAAACTGTGTTGGTTAAAAAGTACTTTTTAAAACCAAATTCATTTATGATGATAAAAAAGATATGGATTAGAGAACATGATAAAATGTCTCTGATTATTGGTTAAAAATGTATTTGCTCAATGTGTCCAAGTTGAACAACTGTACGAAGGAGTATTAGGGCCAGCCACAAAAAAAAGGAAAAAAAAGCCAGGCAAAAAGAAAAAAGAAAAAAGTCAGGCGGAAAAAAAAAAAAGTTAGGCAAAAACAAAACACAACAACTTAGTAGAGCGACTGGCGGCTCAGTGACAGCAGCCGGAGTGTGAAGGTGAGTTTCTGAAGTGGTGCAACTGTAAATCGAATTGAATTTCCTTATTACTGAAGCTGATTCTGAAGTGCAGATTAATCAAGGCAAGGCAAGGCATCTTTATTTATATAGCGCATTTCATACCAAGGCAACTCAATGTGCTTTACATATAGACAAAACATTTTTTTTTTAAAGAGAAGCATAAAACAGAATAAAAACAAACACTAAAAACAGAGTTAAAAGCAAGAGCAAATAAAAGAAAATAGATAATGTTTTAAGTTCTGTGTAATCTGTAGAGGCAGCCAATTGATTTATTTATTTTTTTTGCCAATTTATCTTATTTATTTATTTTTTGACTGGCCCTAATACTCCTTCGTAATATTTTTTGCCTATTTTTTATTTTTTTTTGCCTAACTTTTTTTTTTTTTTTTGCCTGGCTTCCTTTTATTTCCGCCTTTGTTTTTTTCTTCTTTTTTTGCCCGGCTTTGTTTTTTTGTTTTTTTTGGCTGGCCCTAATACTCCTTCGTCCAACTGAGTGTAACAGTAAAGCAGATGAACATGTGAATAATTAGTTGTGTTGACTCAAAGCTGTAAAAATGGCCGCCATCTGATATAACAGTGGGACTGAAGCTTTGTCGATACCTGAAGTTAGTTAGTTTTCATGTCAACAGCCAATCAGGAGCGAGAGTTTAAATGAGATGTTTCTGGTTTCATGTTCCAGTGTCGCTGAGAGTTCAGGACGTCCCGTCTGCCGAGGTCAAAGGTCACAAAGTAAGTCTGTGTTTGCAAGTGTGTGTTGTTTCTTTAGAGCAGCAGCATTATGCAACTGTGTGTGTGTGTGTGTGTGTGTGTGTGTGTGTGTGTGTGTGTGTGTGTGTGTGTGTGTGTGTGTGTGTGTGTGTGTGTGTGTGTGTGTGTCACTAGGTGATAGAGGTGGGGGATTCCCGCAGCGACCCATGTTAACGGTGTGTGTGTGTGTGTGTCTCCCATCCATCATCACACACACTTCCCTCCTTCGGCGCATTCGAAAATAGAACGGTGTGTGAACATGACCTCTCCCACACATAAACACACACGCACACACACACACACACACACACTAGTAAACACACCCATTACGATGCCATTGTGTCTTGGGTTCTTGTCCAGAATGTGGGTGCGTGTTTGTTTGTGTTTGTGAATCATAGTGTGTGTGCGTGCGTGCGTGTGTGTGTGCGTTTGGGTATGTGTGTGTGTGTGTGTGTGTGTATGTGTGTGTGAATTATCAAAGTTATAAGGAAAAGCGTCTCTTGTCCTCCTTTCCCTCTCTCTCTCTTTTCTTTCTCGCCACAAAGTCTGGAGTCACGGCCAAATTTCCTTTGTGGCAAAGGTGTGGTGCCACGACACTGTCTCTCAACCTCTCTCTCCCTCTCTCTCTCTCACACACACACACACACACACACACACACACACACACACACACACACACACACACACACACACACACACACACACACACACACACACACACACACACACACACAGTGACACACACAGTGAAACACACGTATTGTTGTAGAAGTGACATAATGGATGTGTGGTGTCCTGATAAAAGAGCAGAGGAGACGAGGTGAAAGTGAAGGAGGGAACCAGGATGTAAACAAAACCACTTCTAACAGCCACAGCTGCAATCAGTCGCCATGCCGACATAGGCCTCTAATTGTCTAAATGGCAACACTTAAAGGTATAATGTGTAGGAATTCCCCCCATCTAGTGGAGCGGTTGCATATCTGAACGTATTCTTGATGCTGCATTCAGGTGAAATGGGGCAGACGTCAGACAGACAACAGACGCTGCATGTAACAGGATAAACAAGCGTCTATGTAAACAAGTGGCCTGACAACATGTTGTCATGGTGATGTGGTGTTGTTTTAGTAAAATGACATCCGGTTGGTTTGCCGACGGCCGTCTGCCTGACTGCACCTGAATGCAACACCGGTGCCTCCGTCCTTCCTCACACTACACAGTGGTGACAGTTTTAACAGGCCGTTTCCGTGGTTACCTACGGTCACGATGCAACATGGCCGCCTCGGTTCGGTGCGTCGCCCACTTCTGTATTTGTAACGACTTGTAACAACTCATTCTAAGGAACCAGAAAGCTTTCATTTGTAGCAGCTGTGATTCACCTTCAGTCAAATACGGATTTATGAAAGACAGGTTTGATTTTTGATCATAAAAAGACACATTTTATAAACATCCTGCCTTTCCGACAATTCCTTTAATAGTGTATTTTTTCCCCAAAAGACTTTGCACTGGTTGGGTTTAGGCAATGAAGAAAGGAGTTGGTTAAGTTTAGTAAAAAGAGCAGGTAGAGGCTAGACAGGCAGACTAGTCCCTGTCTGCTGCGGAATTACACACAACCATGTGGGAATTCCTCTATCAGCATGTCTTAAAGAAGGGAGGAGCCTGGTGAGTAACGCACAGTTCCTTATATGGAAAGCCTTGTCGGAATGGTGGGACATCCGCATGTTGGAATAGCGGTATGTCTAAATGGTGGGATGTTGGAATAGCAGTATGTCTAAATGGTGGGATTTCGGAATGGTGGGACGTTCACATGTCGGAATAGCGGTATGTCGGCATGGTGGGAAATCTAAATGGTGGTATGTTGGAATAGCGGTATGTCTAAATGGTGGGATGTCGGAATGGTGGGATGTCTAAATGGTGGGATGTCTAAATGGTGGGACGTTCACATGTCTGAATAGCGGTATGTCAGAATGGTGGGATGTTGGAATAGCGGTATGTCTAAATGGTAGGATGTCGGAATAGCGGTATGTCGGAATGGTGGGAAATCTAAATGGTGGGAAATCCTGGTCCACTCTTTTGTCACCTCACGCATAGACTACTGCAACGCCCTTCTCACCGGACTCCCCACCAAACTCATCAACAGACTGCAGATCATCCAGAACTCAGCTGCCCGGATCATCACCCGCACCAAATCATCTGACCACATCACCCCTGTTCTCATCCAACTCCACTGGCTCCCGGTTCAATACCGCATTCACTACAAAAATCTTCTCCTCACCTACAAAGCTCTCCACAATCTAGCCCCCACTTACCTCCGCGACCTTCTCCACGAATACACTCCCTCCCGCTCCCTCCGCTCCACCTCTGCTGGACTGTTAACCACCCCCACATCACGCCTCAGCACGATGGGTGCCCAAGCCTTCAGCTGCTCAGCACCAAAACTCTGGAACTCCCTCCCACCACACATAAGACAGTCAGACTCCATCACAACATTCAAATCCCAACTCAAAACCCACCTGTTCAAACTGGCACACTCTCTATAATCCAGACACTCTGCACTGCACTCACTTTTTATCTTGATGTTTTGTTTGTCTTGTTTTTATCGCTGCTATGTTGCCTCCACTCCTTTTTTGTAAGGTGACCTTGGGTGACTTGAAAGGCGCCTCCAAATAAAATGTATTATTATTATTATTATGTCGGCGTGGTGGGATGTCTAAATGGTGGGAAGTCGGAATAGCGGTATGTCTAAATGGTGGGATGTCGGAATAGCGGTACGTCTAAATGGTGGGATGTCGGAATAGCGGTATGTCTAAATGGTGGGATGTCAGAATGGTGGGATGTCGGAAGAGCGGTACGTCTAAATGGTGGGATGCCGGAATAGCGGTATGTCTAAATGGTGGGAAGTCGGAATAGCGGTATGTCTAAATGGTGGGATGTCAGAATGGTGGGATGTCGGAATAGCGGTATGTCTAAATGGTGGGATGTCAGAATGGTGGGAAGTCGGAATAGCGGTATGTCTAAATGGTGGGATGTCAGAATGGTGGGATGTCGGAATAGCGGTATGTCGGAATGGTGATAAATGGTGGGATGTTGGAATGGTGGGATGTCGGAATGGCAGCATGTAACCGTGATCTGACGGTTGATGGTTGAGGTGTGACTTCACTTCGTCGTAGCTAAACTAACTAAACTAAAGTCGGACCGACGTAGTCTGCAAAGTGCGTGGTATTTATGGATGTGGCTTCTCATAACTACAGATCTCAGCAGCTGATTCATGCTGCAGTAGCTTAGCATGATGCTAACATGTTGAATCTCTGGGAGCAAAGTAACATCTCATGGAATCATTTTTGGGAATTTTTTCTTTTCGTCAGTGAATTTAGATGTTTAATTCCACTAGCTTAGCATGCTAACATTTCCTCCCCTCTCTCTTGTCATATTAAACATGATATTAAATACGTATCATAATGTAAAGTGTTAATTCAACGTGTTTCTGTCTGTTTGGTCGTTGTTTAACATTTTGGTTTAAGTGTCCTGAGCATCTGAAAAACACTGTCACTGACAGTTTTATAGGTTTATACATTATGCATATTTAATTTGGTGTACTTCTTCCCTTATTAAAAGTCTTCCCGCTCAACATCTGCATACTTACCACAAGGCTTTGTCAGGCTTTGTGGCGATGGTACACCAGATCCATTAACATAGTTAAAAATAAATGAACCAAAAATAAATTCAGAGCAAAAATTTAAAAAAA